>NW_024609350.1:107500-112500 GCF_018296145.1 Oncorhynchus tshawytscha
AGGAAGCATCATAGCGGAACGTTCAGAAGAGGAGGAGTGGAGGAGTGGAGGAGAAGAGGAGTGGAGGTCTCTCTTCCCCACGACACCTGCTGCGTCTCCATCTGCTGTTTCCTACATGGGCTCCCACATCCCTCCTTCCTTCCTTTCCTCCCTCCATCCATCTCTCACTCTAATGGTCCCTCCTTTCCTCCTCCCCTTTCTCTCCTCCACCTCTCTGCAAACTTTTCAACCAATCCTCTCTCTCCTACTCCATTTAATTCTCACTCACAGAGGAACTCTGACTTTACCCAGAATACACAGGAACAAAAAGGGGGAAATAATAGAGAGAAAGAAAGAGAGAGAGTGAGAGAGTGAGAGAGAGAAAGAGATAACGACAGAGAGAGAAGGGGAGAGTGCTTCTCAGTCTGGCAGAGTTGTCATAGTGATGATGTCTCTGGAGAGCTCTGCATAGCTGATTAGAGGAAATAGCTTTGATGACACACACACACACACACACACAGACACACACACACACACACACACACTTTTATATCTCACCACACACACACACATGACCGAGGAGCCTGGGGAATATTGTCTTTGTCAATGTCTGTCAGCAGTAGCACCTGCAATGATAATTACTGCCCATTATCAACCATTCTAACATCAGACCTAATGTGAGGTACAGCATTAGCATGAGACAACATGGCTGTTTGAAATCAGTGTTCCTGACAGGCTGGATAGAACAGCTCTGAGCGCTCCTATTAAACCTCCCAGCATGCAGTGGGACATCATAACAAACCCAGCTACTCAGTCTGAGGCTTCAGCTCATTGGCTCTGCTAGAGTTCTACAAGTTCTACAAGTTCCCCATGGTTATCTCATCAAGCAGAGTGGATATGGGTCTGTCTCTTTCTGTGTCTCCTCTCTCTTTCTTTCTCTTTCTCGCTCCCTCTCTCCCTATTTCACTCCCTCACTATTTTCCTCCGTCTCGCTTTCTCCCCCTTTCTCTTTCTCTCTTTCACTCTCTTCCTCCCTCTCCCTCTCTCTCTCCCCCTCTCCCCCTCTCTCCCTCTCTCTGTCTCTTTCTTCCCCCATGGGGATCTTATCAGGATGGGTTATGAGTGTAGATGATGATGTGCTGGTATGAGGGAGTAGTAGTTTTGTTGTTGTGTTGTTGTCCACTAGGTGCTAAGGGCTGGAATAGGCCTCTATTAAGATATTAAGGCCGGGATTCAAACCGATCACAATGGTTCTGCTATGCGCCATTTAAATCAAATTTTCTGAGTGAGCCAACATATACAGCGTTTACTGTGAACGTGGTCTACACAAACGCTGGATCAACGCCTGTAAAAGGTGAATTGCAATAGTTCCTCTACAACCTCAGGTGGCTGAAGAAATTCAGCATGGCCTCAAAGACCCTCACAAACTGTAACTTCTCCGCCCGGAACCGCGTGGCTCTCCAGAGGGTGTTGCGGGCAAAGGCCAAGAAGATCATTTAGGACCCCAGGCACCCGAGCCAAAGACTGTTCATTTGGCTACGGTCAGACAGACGGAGTCAGTACAGGTGCATCAGAGCTAAGACCAAGAGAGTAAAAAACAGCTTCTATTACCAGACCATCAGACTGTTGAGCCGCTTCTATTACCAGACTATCAGACTGTTGAACAGCTTCTATTACCAGACCATCAGACTGTTGAACAGCTTCTATTACCAGACCATCAGACTGTTGAACAGCTTCTATCACCAGACCATCAGACTGTTGAACAGCTTCTATCACCAGACCATCAGACTATTGAACTGCTTCTATCACCAGACCATCAGACTGTTGAACAGCTTCTATCACCAGACCATCAGATTGTTGAACAGCTTCTATCACCAGACCATCAGACTGTTGAACAGCTTCTATCACCAGACCATCAGACTGTTGAACAGCTTCTATCACCAGACCATCAGACTATTGAACAGCTTCTATTACCACCATCAGACTGTTGAACAGCTTCATTACCATCAGACTGTTGAACAGCTTCTATCACCAGACCATCAGATTGTTGAACAGCTTCTATCACCAGACCATCAGACTGTTGAACAGCTTCTATCACCAGACCATCAGACTGTTGAACAGCTTCTATCACCAGACCATCAGACTGTTGAACAGCTTCTATTACCATCAGACTGTTGAACAGCTTCTATCACCAGACCATCAGACTGTTGAACAGCTTCTATCACCAGACCATCAGATTGTTGAAACGCTTCTATCACCAGACCATCAGACTGTTGAACAGCTTCTATCACCAGACCATCAGACTGTTGAACAGCTTCTATTACCAGACCATCAGACTGTTGAACAGCTTCTATTACCAGACCATCAGACTGTTGAACAGCTTCTATCACCAGACCATCAGACTGTTGAACAGCTTCTATCACCAGACCATCAGACTGTTGAACAGCTTCTATCACCAGACCAGCTTCTATCAGACCATCAGACTGTTGAACAGCTTCTATTACCAGACCATCAGACTGTTGAACAGCTTCTATCACCAGACCATCAGACTGTTGAACAGCTTCTATCACCAGACCATCAGACTGTTGAACAGCTTCAGACTATCACCAGACCATCAGACTGTTGAACAGCTTCTATCACCAGACCATCAGACTGTTGAACAGCTTCTATCACCAGACCATCAGACTGTTGAACAGCTTCTATCACCAGACCATCAGACTGTTGAACAGCTTCTATTACCAGACCATCAGACTGAACAGAACAGACCATCAGACTGTTGAACAGCTTCTATCACCAGACCATCAGACTGTTGAACAGCTTCTATCACCAGACCATCAGACTGTTGAACAGCTTCTATCACCAGACATCAGAACCATCACCAGACCAGACTGTTGAACAGCTTCTATCACCAGACCATCAGACTGTGAACAGCTTCTATCACCAGACCATCAGACTGTTGAACAGCTTCTATCACCAGACCATCAGACTGTTGAACAGCTTCTATCACCAGACCATCAGACTGTTGAACAGCTTCTATCAGACCATCAGACAGACCATCAGACTGTTGAACAGCTTCTATCACCAGACCATCAGACTGTTGAACAGCTTCTATCACTGTTGAACAGACCATCAGACTGTTGAACAGCTTCTATCACCAGACCATCAGACTGTTGAACAGCTTCTATCAGACCAGACCATCAGACTGTTGAACAGCTTCTCAGACTGTTGAACAGCTTCACCAGACCATCAGACTGTTGAACAGCTTCTATCACCAGACCAGACCATCAGACTGTTGAACAGCTTCTATCACCAGACCATCAGACTGTTGAACAGCTTCTATCACCAGACCATCAGACTGTTGAACAGCTTCTATCACCAGACCATCAGACTGTTGAACAGCTTCTATCACCAGACCATCAGACTGTTGAACAGCTTCTATCACCAGACCATCAGACTGTTGAACAGCTTCTGAACAGCTTCTATTACCAGACCATCAGACTGTTGAACCGCTTCTATTACCAGACTATCAGACTGTTGAACAGCTTCTATCACCAGACCATCAGACTGTTGAACCGCTTCTATTACCATCAGACTGTTGAACAGCTTCTATCACCAGACCATCAGACTGTTGAACAGCTTCTATTACCAGACCATCAGACTCTTGAACAGCTTATATTACCAGACCATCAGACTGTTGAACAGCTTCTATTACCAGACCATCAGACTGTTGAACAGCTTATATTACCATCAGACTGTTGAACAGCTTCTATTACCAGACCATCAGACTGTTGAACAGCTTATATTACCAGACCATCAGACTGTTGAACAGCTTCTATTACCAGACCATCAGACTGTTGAACAGCTTCTATTACCAGACCATCAGACTGTTGAACAGCCATCACTAGCCATCTACCAGGTGATGCACACACGTATACACTTACACAAACACAAGCTATCACACCCATACACACACATACACACTTAAAACACACTCACACACACACAGCCAAACACTGCTGTTCTATGCTATAGAGACATTGAACCACTAGTCACTTCGCGTTTCACACTGTGTATTGAAATACTGTATCCCCGACATAGCTCGTCATAGTTCTACTACTGTACATTGTATTTAATTTACACTGTTTATACACATCACATGACACACTTTACTGTAATATTTCTACAGCTGTAGATATCATTCTTAGTTGTAAATTCTCCGGTCTACATGCAGTATGTATAGACTGTATTTGATTTCTGCTACAGCGCTATTTGGGTTGTTAATCAGTTCTTGATTTCATTGTTTTTTTTGTCTGTTAACAATTAATGTTGCAAAGAGAGATCTGCTCCAGAGCGCTCAGGACCTCAGACTCGGGCAAAGGTTCACCTTCCAACGGGACAAAGACCCTAAGCACACAACCAAGACAATGCAGGAGAGGCTTCGGGACAAGTCTATGAATGTCCTTAAGTGGCCCAGCCAGAGCCCGGATTTGAACCCGATCGAACATCTCTACAGAGACCTGAAAGTAGCTGTGCAGCAACGCTACCCATCCAACCTGACAGAGCTTGAGAGGATCTGCAGAGAAGAATGGGAGAAACTCCTCAAATACATGTGTGCCAAGCTTGTAGCACTATACCCAAGAAGACTCGAGGCTGTAATCGCTGACAAAGGTGGTTCAACAAAGTACTTATGTAAATGTGATATTTAAGTTTTTTTTTTTTTTTTTTTCGCAATAAAAAAATGTTTTTGCTTAATCATTATGAGGTATTGTGTCTAGATTGATGAGATGTCTTTTTTTAACAAAGTTGTAAAGTAACAAAATGTGGAAAAAGTCAAGGGGTCTGAATACTTTCTGAATGCACTGTACGACTATCAAAGGCAACAGAACACAGTGGAATGACAGTAATGACAGTAATGACAGTAATGACAGTAAACACGTCCTCTAGTCGATGAGAACAACCTTTTATGATGTGATTAAATATTAATACTGGTGTAACACGTCATCTACTAACTAAACATGACA
>NW_024609350.1:117500-146141 GCF_018296145.1 Oncorhynchus tshawytscha
AGATGTTTATCTATAGTGAATTACAGTGCATTTATCTTAAAGAAGAAGTTACAGGTCTGTGAGGGCCAGAAATCTTGCTTGTTTGTAGGTGACCAAATACTTATTTTCCACCATAATTTGCAAATAAATTCATTAAAAATCCTACATTGTGATTTTCTGGAGAATGTTTTTTCTAATTTTGTCTGTCATAGTTTAAGTGTACCTATAATGAAAATTACAGGCCTCTCTCATCTTTTTAAGTGGGAGAACTTGCACAATTGGTGGCTGACTAAATACTTTTTTGCCCCACTGTATATATACAGTTGCCCTCTTGTGTTATCCATCAAAATGATCTCCAGCATCCTATCTGACTGTGTGGCTGTTCTAGTACATGTGAAAGATGATGCTACAACAATAAAAACAGAAAACGTATGCTCTTTCTTTCTCTTTTCTTCCACCAGATCTACTGTGTTATATTCTCCTACATTCAATTAACATTTCCACGAACTTCAGAATGTTTCCATTCAAATGATACCAAGAATATGCGTATCCTTGCCTCTGGGGCTGAGCTACAGGCAGTTAGATTAGGGTATGTCTTCTGCCTCTGGGGCTGAGCTACAGGCAGTTAGATTAGGGTATGTCTTCTGCCTCTGGGGCTGAGCTACAGGCAGTTAGATTAGGGTATGTCTTCTGCCTCTGGGGCTGAGCTACAGGCAGTTAGATTAGGGTATGTCTTCTGCCTCTGGGGCTGAGCTACAGGCAGTTAGATTAGGGTATGTCTTCTGCCTCTGGGGCTGAGCTACAGGCAGTTAGATTAGGGTATGTCTTCTGCCTCTGGGGCTGAGCTACAGACAGTTAGATTAGGGTATGTCTTCTGCCTCTGGGGCTGAGCTACAGGCAGTTAGATTAGGGTATGTCTTCTGCCTCTGGGGCTGAGCTACAGGCAGTTAGATTAGGGTATGTCTTCTGCCTCTGGGGCTGAGCTACAGGCAGTTAGATTAGGGTATGTCTTCTGCCTCTGGGGCTGAGCTACAGGCAGTTAGATTAGGGTATGTCTTCTGCCTCTGGGGCTGAGCTACAGGCAGTTAGATTAGGGTATGTCTTCTGCCTCTGGGGCTGAGCTACAGACAGTTAGATTAGGGTATGTCTTCTGCCTCTGGGGCTGAGCTACAGGCAGTTAGATTAGGGTATGTCTTCTGCCTCTGGGGCTGAGCTACAGGCAGTTAGATTAGGGTATGTCTTCTGCCTCTGGGGCTGAGCTACAGACAGTTAGATTAGGGTATGTCTTCTGCCTCTGGGGCTGAGCTACAGGCAGTTAGATTAGGGTATGTCTTCTGCCTCTGGGGCTGAGCTACAGGCAGTTAGATTAGGGTATGTCTTCTGCCTCTGGGGCTGAGCTACAGACAGTTAGATTTGGGTATGTCTTCTGCCTCTGGGGCTGAGCTACAGACAGTTAGATTAGGGTATGTCTTCTGCCTCTGGGGCTGAGCTACAGGCAGTTAGATTAGGGTATGTCTTCTGCCTCTGGGGCTGAGCTACAGGCAGTTAGATTAGGGTATGTCTTCTGCCTCTGGGGCTGAGCTACAGGCAGTTAGATTAGGGTATGTCTTCTGCCTCTGGGGCTGAGCTACAGACAGTTAGATTAGGGTATGTCTTCAGCCTCTGGGGCTGAGCTACAGACAGTTAGATTAGGGTATGTCTTCTGCCTCTGGGGCTGAGCTACAGGCAGTTAGATTAGGGTATGTCTTCTGCCTCTGGGGCTGAGCTACAGACAGTTAGATTAGGGTATGTCTTCAGCCTCTGGGGCTGAGCTACAGACAGTTAGATTAGGGTATGTCTTCTGCCTCTGGGGCTGAGCTACAGGCAGTTAGATTAGGGTATGTCTTCTGCCTCTGGGGCTGAGCTACAGGCAGTTAGATTAGGGTATGTCTTCTGCCTCTGGGGCTGAGCTACAGACAGTTAGATTAGGGTATGTCTTCTGCCTCTGGGGCTGAGCTAGAGGCAGTTAGATTAGGGTATGTCTTCTGCCTCTGGGGCTGAGCTACAGGCAGTTAGATTAGGGTATGTCTTCTGCCTCTGGGGCTGAGCAACAGGCAGTTAGATTAGGGTATGTCTTCTGCCTCTGGGGCTGAGCTACAGGCAGTTAGATTAGGGTATGTCTTCTGCCTCTGGGGCTGAGCTACAGACAGTTAGATTAGGGTATGTCTTCTCCCTCTGGGGCTGAGCTACAGGCAGTTAGATTAGGGTATGTCTTCTGCCTCTGGGGCTGAGCTACAGGCAGTTAGATTAGGGTATGTCTTCTCCCTCTGGGGCTGAGCTACAGGCAGTTAGATTAGGGTATGTCTTCTCCCTCTGGGGCTGAGCTACAGACAGTTAGATTAGGGTATGTCTTCTCCCTCTGGGGCTGAGCTACAGACAGTTAGATTAGGGTATGTCTTCTCCCTCTGGGGCTGAGCTACAGGCAGTTAGATTAGGGTATGTCTTCTGTAGGAGGAATACCATATTTTATTGGAAGCACCAGGATACAATACTGCACTTCAGTTACATGCATTATCATAAGCATTAAAGGGGCAATCTGCGAATGGGACATCCATTTATGGACTTGGAAATGAATGATAAATAGCGATTGATTCTTGAGGAATATAACTTATAACTGCTTCATGAGCTTAGTTGAACTGTGTTACCCTATCACAATCCCATATATACCCTCATTCAGTACTGAAACCACTGGGCTACTGTACATTAGTGCAGTGTAAGCAGTTCATTTACATGTAGAAGCATTTATAATAACGTGATCTGGTTAGAAAGTATGTGTAATCAACATTCACATTAGCCCTCCGTCCTCGTCACCGTGGCACAGTTTCCGTAGTCAAGGCTACGGTATATTTGACCAGGAAATGCTTCACTGGTGAGACACAGGGGAAATCTACAGCCCACGGGCTCTCTCACTCTCTCACCAAAAAGGACAAAGGCATTATAAAACACGTAGCATTTTAATTCACCTCAAGTAATACCTGCGCTTCTAAAACTCACCAGAGGAAACTCTCTCTTTATCTTGTGTGTCTTATTTCTGCATGGAGAAGGACAGTTTTTTATTTTATTTTATTTCACCTTTATTTAACCAGGTAGGCCAGTTGAGAACAAGTTCTCATTTGCAACTGCGACCTGGCCAAGATAAAGCATAGCAGTGTGAGCAGACAACACAGAGTTACACATGGAATAAACAATTAACAAGTCAATAACACAGTAGAAAACAAAGGGGGGAGTCTATATACAATGTGTGCAAAAGGCATGAGGAGGTAGGCGAATAATTACAATTTTGCAGATTAACACTGGAGTGATAAATGATCAGATGGTCATGTACAGGTAAAGATACTGGTGTGCAAAAGAGCAAGTAAATAAATAAAAACAGTATGGGGATGAGGTAGGTGAAAATGGGTGGGCTATTTACCAATAGACTATGTACAGCAGCAGCGATCGGTTAGCTGCTCAGATAGCTGATGTTTGAAGTTGGTGAGGGAGATAAAAGTCTCCAACTTCAGCGATTTTGCAATTCGTTCCAGTCACAGGCAGCAGAGAACTGGAACGAAAGGCGGCCAAATGAGGTGTTGGCTTTAGGGATGATCAGTGAGATACACCTGCTGGAGCGCGTGCTACGGATGGGTGTTGCCATCGTGACCAGTGAACTGAGATAAGGCGGAGCTTTACCTAGCATGGACTTGTAGATGACCTGGAGCCAGTGGGTCTGGCGACGAATATGTAACGAGGGCCAGCCGACCAGAGCATACAGGTTGCAGTGGTGGGTGGTATAAGGTGCTTTAGTGACAAAACGGATGGCACTGTGATAGACTGCATCCAGTTTGCTGAGTAGAGTGTTGGAAGCCATTTTGTAGATGACATCGCCGAAGTCGAGGATCGGAAGGATAGTCAGTTTTACTAGGGTAAGCTTGGCGGCGTGAGTGAAGGAGGCTTTGTTGCGGAATAGAAAGCCGACTCTTGATTTGATTTTCGATTGGAGATGTTTGATATGAGTCTGGAAGGAGAGTTTGCAGTCTAGCCAGACACCTAGGTACTTATAGATGTCCACATATTCAAGGTCGGAACCATCCAGGGTGGTGATGCTAGTCGGGCGTGCGGGTGCAGGCAGCGATCGGTTGAAAAGCATGCATTTGGTTTTACTAGCGTTTAAGAGCAGTTGGAGGCCACGGAAGGAGTGTTGTATGGCATTGAAGCTTGTTTGGAGGTTAGATAGCACAGTGTCCAATGACGGGCCGAAAGTATATAGAATGGTGTCGTCTGCGTAGAGGTGGATCAGGGAATCGCCCGCAGCAAGAGCAACGTCATTGATATATACAGAGAAAAGAGTCGGCCCGAGAATTGAACCCTGTGGCACCCCCATAGAGACTGCCAGAGGACCGGACAGCATGCCCTCCGATTTGACACACTGAACTCTGTCTGCAAAGTAATTGGTGAACCAGGCAAGGCAGTCATCCGAAAAACCGAGGCTACTGAGTCTGCCGATAAGAATATGGTGATTGACAGAGTCGAAAGCCTTGGCAAGGTCAATGAAGACGGCTGCACAGTACTGTCTTTTATCGATGGCGGTTATGATATCGTTTAGTACCTTGAGTGTTGCTGAGGTGCACCCGTGACCGGCTCGGAAACCAGATTGCACAGCGGAGAAGGTACGGTGGGATTCGAGATGGTCAGTGACCTGTTTTGTTGACTTGGCTTTCGAAGACCTTAGATAGGCAGGGCAGGATGGATATAGGTCTGTAACAGTTTGGGTCCAGGGTGTCTCCCCCTTTGAAGAGGGGATGACTGCGGCAGCTTTCCAATCCTTGGGGATCTCAGACGATATGAAAGAGAGGTTGAACAGGCTGGTAATAGGGGTTGCGACAATGGCGGCGGAAAGTTTCAGAAATAGGGGGTCCAGATTGTCAAGCCCAGCTGATTTGTACGGGTCCAGGTTTTGCAGCTCTTTCAGAACATCTGCTATCTGGATTTGGGTAAAGGAGAACCTGGAGAGGCTTGGGCGAGGAGCTGCCGGGGGGGCAGAGATGTTGGCCGAGGTTGGAGTAGCCAGGCGGAAGGCATGGCCAGCCGTTGAGAAATGCTTATTGAAGTTTTCGATAATCATGGATTTATCGGTGGTGACCGTGTTACCTAGCCTCAGTGCAGTGGGCAGCTGGGAGGAGGTGCTCTTGTTCTCCATGGACTTCACAGTGTCCCAGAACTTTTTGGAGTTGGAGCTACAGGATGCAAACTTCTGCCTGAAGAAGCTGGCCTTAGCTTTCCTGACTGACTGCGTGTATTGGTTCCGGACTTCCCTGAACAGTTGCATATCCCGGGGACTATTCGATGCTATTGCAGTCCGCCACAGGATGTTTTTGTGCTGGTCGAGGGCAGTCAGGTCTGGGGTGAACCAAGGACTGTATCTGTTCTTAGTTCTGCATTTTTGAACGGAGCATGCTTATCTAAAATGGTAAGGAAGTTACTTTTAAAGAATGACCAGGCATCCTCAACTGACGGGATGAGGTCAATGTCCTTCCAGGATACCCGGGCCAGGTCGATTAGAAAGGCCTGCTCACAGAAGTGTTTTAGGGAGCGTTTGACAGTGATGAGGGGTGGTCGTTTGACTGCGGCTCCGTAGCGGATACAGGCAATGAGGCAGTGATCGCTGAGATCCTGGTTGAAGACAGCGGAGGTGTATTTGGAGGCCAGTTGGTCAGGATGACGTCTATGAGGGTGCCCTTGTTTAAAGAGTTAGGGTTGTACCTGGTGGGTTCCTTGATGATTTGTGTGAGATTGAGGGCATCTAGCTTAGATTGTAGGACTGGCGGGGTGTTAAGCATATCCCAGTTTAGGTCACCTAACAGAACAAACTCTGAGGCTAGATGGGGGCGATCAATTCACAAATGGTGTCCAGGGCACAGCTGGGAGCTGAGGGGGTCGGTAGCAGGCGGCAACAGTGAGAGACTTATTTCTGGAGAGAGTAATTTTCAAAATTAGTAGTTCGAACTGTTTGGGTATGGACCTGGAAAGTATGACATTACTTTGCAGGCTATCTCTGCAGTAGACTGCAACTCCTCCCCCTTTAGCAGTTCTATCTTGACGGAAGATGTTATAGTTGGGTATGGAAATCTCTGAATTTTTGGTGGCCTTCCTGAGCCAGGATTCAGACACAGCAAGGACATCAGGGTTAGCAGAGTGTGCTAGAGCAGTGAGTAAAACAAACTTAGGGAGGAGGCTTCTGATGTTGACATGCATGAAACCAAGGCTTTTTCGATCACAGAAGTCAACAAATGAGGGTGCCTGGGGACATGCAGGGCCTGGGTTTACCTCCACATCACCCGCGGAACAGAGAAGGAGTAGTATGAGGGTGCGGCTAAAGACTATCAAAACTGGTCGCCTAGAGCGTTGGGGACAGAGAATAAGAGGAGCAGGTTTCTGGGCATGGTAGAATATATTCAGGGCATAGTGCGCAGACAGGGGTATGGTGGGGTGAGGGTACAGCGGGGGTAAGCCCAGGCACTGGGTGATGATGAGAGAGGTTGTGTCTCTGGACATGCTGGTTGTAATGGGTGAGATCACCGCATGTGTGGGAGGTGGGACAAAGGAGTTATCAGGGGTATGAAGAGTAGAACTAGGGGCTCCATTGTGAACTAAAACAATGATAACTAACCTGAGCAACAGTATACAAGGCATATTGACATTTGAGAGAGACATACAGCGGGGCGTACAGTAATCACAGGTGTTGAATTGGGAAAGCTAGCTTAAACAGTAGGTGAGACAACAGCTAATCAGCTAGCACAACAACAGCAGGTAAAATGGCGTTGACTAGGCAACGGGGCCGACAGGAAAGGCATTTCACTGTACTTGTTGGGGTTAGAGCTCGCAGGAAAGGCATTTCACTGTACTTGTTGGGGTTAGAGCTTGAACGAAAGGCTTTTCACTGTACCTGTTGGGGTTAGAGCTCGCAGGAAAGGCATTTCACTGTACTTGTTGGGGTTAGAGCTCGCAGGAAAAGCATTTCACTGTACCTGTTGGGGTTAGAGCTAGCAGGAAAGGCATTTCACTGTACTTGTTGGGGTTAGAGCTTGCAGGAAAGGCATTTCACTGTGCTTGTTGGGGTTAGAGCTTGAACGAAAGGCATTTCACTGTACTTGTTGGGGTTAGAGCTTGAACGAAAGGCATTTCACTGTACTTGTTGGGGTTAGAGTTTGCAGGAAAGGCATTTCACTGTACTTGTTGGGGTTAGAGCTTGAACGAAAGGCATTTCACTGTACCTGTTGGGGTTAGAGCTCGCAGGAAAGGCATTTCACTGTACTTGTTGGGGTTAGAGCTCGCAGGAAAGGCATTTCACTGTACTTGTTGGGATTAGAGCTCGCAGGAAAGGCATTTCACTGTACCTGTTGGGGTTAGAGCTCGCAGGAAAGGCATTTCACTGTACTTGTTGGGGTTAGAGCTCGCAGGAAAGGCATTTCACTGTACTTGTTCCACATGACATTAAAACTTGAAACATGAAACCAGACGTTCTACATTAACTTAACTCTTAACTGTGTCCCAAACGGCACCCTAATCCCTATACCACTTCTGACCAGGGCCAATTTGACCAGGGCCCATACAGCTCTGCTCAAATGTTGTGGACTATGTAGGCCAGAGAATAGGGTGCCCTTTGGGACACAGCCTTATTGTGTAGAATGCTTTTATTAGAACACATAGTATCTTAGTACAAGAGACAAGAGAGGGGCGGCAGGGTAGCCTAGTGGTTAGAGCTTTGGATTAGTAACCGAAGGGTTGCAAGTTCAAATCCCCGAGCTGACAAGGTACAAATCTGTTGTTCTGCCCCTGAACAGGCAGTTAACCCACTGTTCCTAGGCTGTCATTGAAAATAAGAATTTGTTATTAACCGACTTGCCTAGTAAAATTAAAAAAGACTAAAGAGAACAGAACAACTTGTTATGCTCTGAACTGACCCTTTGCTAAGCCTTGGTTACTGTTGCAACCTTGGACAACATTTTCCAGGGAAGCCCAATTCAAACACAGGCAAAAGAATCCCTGACAATGATCTCAAGCTGTGTCTCTCGTTCGCAATGAAATTAAACACAGACTACCCATTGCTAATCAGGAAACTCTTAGGTATGTCATGGTGGGCTGTCATTCCAATTGCTTGATTGGAACCTGATAAAAGTCTGTTTGTAGTGTATGGCTCTGAAGTAACTGTCAGCATGCAGTCAAAGCTAAAACCCCTTTTGGAGCTAACTAGTGCTCTCAAATCGTATCCTGATGGCATTATACTGTATTAGGTGGCTGGCTCGCTAACATCAGGAATGTTTGGTGGTCAATGAGACTGAGCGCTAACTAACCAGCTGCGCTAGCAAACACTAACAAAAGTATAATTTTGTATTGGAATAATACTCCATCAGCAGGCTCTGCATTTCTGGAATCACAGTAGCAAGTCCTCCTGGTGCACTGTCAAATGATTTAGCCACTCAAACATGTATTTTTGATGAAAACTCTCAGTTTGTGTCCGAGCCCTCGTTGGCGTTCATGAGACTCAAACATGCGTTTTCAAACGTGCGTTTGTCTGAAGTGTCAGACTCAATGACATTTGCTATCCATTGGAGTGCTGTGATTGGTTGCCCAAAACTCTGGTGTGAGGCTTAGAGAAGGACCATGGTAGTATTTCTCTTCAGCAGGTGGACCTTTTAATATAAACGTGATGAAACAAAGACAATTTAATCATGACTTTAGACATGAAAAAACCCTGATGCTTTGATCTTGACTTCTCAGTTCTGAAACATATGAACCTTGAATAATAACAGGGACGTTAGTTAAAATCTTCCTTCAGTGTCTACAGTGGTGCATTTTCAGAACACAACTCTATTTTATTCCCCCTTGGTGAACATCATTTGTATAATTGTATAATTCCACTGTATAATCACAGTATTATATGTATTTGTGGTCATATGTCTGTAAAAAAAGCAACAGTGTGTAATGATTTAGCTGATAATCTATATTCCTCCCTGTTTCCCTCAGTACAACGATCATAAACAGTAATGTTACTTATTATTAAACCCAGAACATTAAACATTTCTCATGGTACAAACCTGGTAAAACAGACACAGCCATAAAAGTGTTTTAGAGTCTGAAATATAAATCTGTATAAAAATAAATGAACTATCTGTGGTTACTCCCTAAGCACCAATACAGCCCAGCAGAGCTGTGTATCTCAGACTATGTTGTGTCAGTCTGGAGCAGCTGGTCTGAATATGTACTGCTGGTTAGCATATTGACACAGTAGTATCATATCTTATCATATAGCAGTGTCTTACAAACCCCTCTCTGATTCAACAAAGATGCACTAATACAATGCTGTGAGTTGAGATGGTAGTACTAATATCATTCTCCTTTCATTAACAGTCAATTAGAAATGTTAGAATGTAATTATGAGACTGTATGAAGAGCCGTGACGTCTGTCTGCTTGAGGATGCTGAGCGGTAATCTGAGACATTACCATCATCCATTACGGTTTCTCAAAACAACATCATCAACACAAACACATCATGTAAATAGGGTCCATCAACATGCAGAGGGGAATACTATGGTAATAACAACCTAACAATAATCACTAGCTCATTGGAAGACAAGTGAGTGATCAAACCAAAGCAAATACTGTTAGAGGCCTATATTATCTTTGCTCTAGAATCTACAGTATGGAATGTTTCTTCTCTATATTCTAGAATACAGTATGGAATGATTTTCTCTATGTTTTAGAATACAGTATGGAATGATTTTCTCTATGTTTTAGAATACAGTACGGTATGTTTCTTCTCTATGTTGAAGAATCTACAGTACGGAATGTTTCTTCTCTATGTTGTAGAATCTACAGTACGGAATGTTTCTTCTCTATGTTGTAGAATCTACAGTATGGAATGTTTCTCCTCTATGTTCTAGAATACAGTATGGAATGTTTCTACTCTTTGTTGTAGAATCTACAGTACGGAATGTTTCTCCTCTATGTTCTAGAATACAGTATGGAATGTTTCTACTCTTTGTTGTAGAATCTACAGTACGGAATGTTTCTCCTCTATGTTCTAGAATACAGTATGGAATGTTTCTTCTCTATGTTGTAGAATCAACAGTATGGAATGTTTCTTTGTGTTTTAGAATACATTATGGAATGTTTCTACTCTATGTTGTAGAATACAGTTTGGAATGTTTATTCTCTATGCTCTAGAATACAGTACGGAATGTTTCTACTCTATGTTCTAGAATACAGTTTGGAATGTTTATTCTCTATGATCTAGAATACAGTTTGGAATGCTTCTTCTCTATGTTCTAGAATACAGTTTGGAATGTTTCTTCTCTATGATCTAGAATATAGTTTGGAATGTTTATTCTCTATGATCTAGAATACAGCATGACATGTTTCTTCTCTATGTTCTAGAATACAGTATGGAATGTTTCTTCTCTATGTTCTAGAATACAGTTTGGAATGTTTATTCTCTATGTTCTAGAATACAGTTTGGAATGTTTATTCTCTATGATCTAGAATACAGCATGACATGTTTCTTCTCTATGTTCTAGAATACATTATGGAATGTTTCTTCTCTATGTTCTAGAATACAGCATGGAATGTTACTTCTCTATGCTCTAGAATACAGTTTGGAATGTTTATTCTCTATGATCTAGAATACAGTATGACATGTTTCTTCTCTATGTTCTAGAATACAGTATGGAATGTTTCTTCTCTATGTTCTAGAATACAGTTTGGAATGTTTATTCTCTATGTTCTAGAATACAGTTTGGAATGTTTATTCTCTATGATCTAGAATACAGCATGACATGTTTCTTCTCTATGTTCTAGAATACATTATGGAATGTTTCTTCTCTATGTTCTAGAATACAGCATGGAATGTTACTTCTCTATGCTCTGGAACACAGTTTGGAATGTTTATTCTCTATGTTCTAGAATACAGTTTGGAATGTTTATTCTCTATGATCTAGAATACAGCATGACATGTTTCTTCTCTATGTTCTAGAATACATTATGGAATGTTTCTTCTCTATGTTCTAGAATACAGCATGGAATGTTACTTCTCTATGCTCTGGAACACAGTTTGGAATGTTTATTCTCTATGTTCTAGAATACAGTTTGGAATGTTTCTTATCTATGATCTAGAATACAGTATGACATGTTTCTTCTCTATGTTCTAGAATACAGTATGACATGTTTCTTCTCTATGCTCTAGAACACAGTTTGGAATGTTTATTCTCTATGATCTAGAATACAGTATGACATGTTTCTTCTCTGTGTTATGGAATAAGGTATGGAATATTTCTTCTCTATGTTGCAACATCTACAGTATGTATGTTTCTTCTCTATGTTTTAGAATACAGTATGGAATGTTTCTTCTCTATATTCTAGAATACAGTTTGGAATGTGTCTTCTCTGTGTTCTAGAATACAGTATAGAATGTTTCTTCTCTATGTTGTAGAATCAACAGTATGGAATGTTTCTTTATGTTTTAGAATACATTATGGAATGTTTATTCTCTATGTTGTAGAATCAACAGTATGGAATGTTTCTCTATGTTTTAGAATACATTATGGAATGTTTATTCTCTATGTTGTAGAATCAACAGTATGGAATGTTTCTTTATGTTTTAGAATGCAGTATGGAATGTTTCTTCTCTATGTTGTAGAATCAACAGTATGGAATGTTTCTCTATGTTTTAGAATACATTATGGAATGTTTATTCTCTATGTTGTAGAATCAACAGTATGGAATGTTTCTTTATGTTTTAGAATGCAGTATGGAATGTTTCTTCTCTATGTTGTAGAATCAACAGTATGGAATGTTTCTCTATGTTTTAGAATACATTATGGAATGTTTCTTCTCTATGTTGTAGAATCAACAGTATGGAATGTTTCTTTATGTTTTAGAATGCAGTATGGAATGTTTCTTCTCTATGTTGTAGAATCAACATTATGGAATGTTTCTTCTCTATGTTGTAGAATCAACAGTATGGAATGTTTCTTTATGTTTTAGAATACAGTATGGAATGTTTCTTCTCTATGTTGTAGAATCAACAGTATGGAATGTTTCTTTATGTTTTAGAATACATTATGGAATGTTTCTTCTCTATGTTCTTATCTATGTTGTCGAATCTACAGTCAGATTGTTTCTTTCTAGAATCTACAGTCAAAATGTTTCCCAATCAGAGTTCATCAACCTCCTGAACGTCTTTGAAGCAACCAGGCTGACCCATTTCCTACACATAATAATAAGTATCTTATTATGCTAACATCATTGCATTACTGTGATTACCTCCCCTCTTGATCTAATATGGTACAGTTAAGATCTGGTAAATGATTGAATAATGTAGAGTAACTGCAGAAGCAAGCATCAGAGTCCTGATACACCAGCAATAGCAGAGCAGGACATAGCAGGACACAATAACTGGATTCATAATTAGTTAGCCTATCTCTACTCTGTAGGAAACAGCAGAAGATGAGGAGGAGAGCAAGAGAGGAGAGATGGAAGAGGAACCAGGTACTCAAAACACAATCAACCATTCCTAATCATTTCCTTTCACTCCCTACCATTTCCAACCCTGCCAGCCATTACCAACCACTCTGTGACACATTCCACAACCATTCCGTCTCAACCATTCCGATCACAGTGGGAATATTTCGTTGTTGGAGGCCATCTGCTCCCAGCCTCCCCTTGTCATCGTTATCACATTCCTCCAATGATTCCACAAGCACACGGCACACACACATACACACACATCACCAACTACAATCTGTCTGCTGTCGGTACGCCAACTAAACAACGTCTCCCCCTCTACACCTCTTCTCTCTGTCTCCCCCTCTACACCTCTCCTCTCTGTCTCCCCCTCTACACCTCTCCTCTCTGTCTCCCCCTCTACACCTCTCCTCTCTGTCTCCCCCTCTACACCTCTCCTCTCTGTCTCCCCCTCTACACCTCTCCTCTCTGTCTCCCCCTCTACACCTCTCCTCTCTGTCTCCCCCTCTACACCTCTCTCTCTGTCTCCCCTCTCTGTCTCTCTGTCCCTCTACACCTCTCCTCTCTGTCTCCCCCTCTACACCTCTCCTCTCTGTCTCCCCCTCTACACCTCTCCTCTCTGTCTCCCCCTCTACAACTCTCCTCTCTGTCTCCCCCTCTACCTCTCCTCTCTGTCTCCCCCTCTACAACTCTCCTCTCTGTCTCCCCCTCTACAACTCTCCTCTCTGTCTCCCCCCCTCTACAACTCTCCTTCTCTGTCTCCCCCTCTCTCTCTCTCTGTCTCCCCCTCTACACCTCTCCTCTCTGTCTCCCCCTCTACAACTCTCCTCTCTGTCTCCCCCTCTACAACTCTCTCCTCTCTGTCTCCCCCTCTACACCTCTCCTCTCTGTCTCCCCCTCTACACCTCTCCTCTCTGTCTCCCCCTCTACAACTCTCCTCTCTGTCTCCCCCTCTACACCTCTCCTCTCTGTCTCCCCCTCTACAACTCTCCTCTCTGTCTCCCCCTCTACAACTCTCCTCTCTGTCTCCCCCTCTACCTCTCTCCTCTCTGTCTCCCTCTCACCTCTCCTCTCTGTCTCCCCCCTCTACACCTCTCCTCTCTGTCTCCCCCTCTACAACTCTCCTCTCTGTCTCCCCCCCCTCTACTGTCTCTCCTCTCTGTCTCCCCCTACACCTCTCCTCTCTGTCTCCCCCTCTACACCTCTCCTCTCTGTCTCCCCCTCTACACCTCTCCTCTCTGTCTCCCCCTCTACACTCTCCTCTCTGTCCTCATCTCTCCTCTCTGCCCTCTACAACTCTCCTCTCTGTCTCCCCCTCTACAACTCTCCTCTCTGTCTCCCCCTACAACTCTCCTCTCTGTCTCCCCCTCTACAATCTCTCCTCTCTGTCTCCCCCTCTACAACTCTCCTCTCTGTCTCCCCCTCTACAACTCTCCTCTCTGTCTCCCCCTCTACAACTCTCCTCTCTGTCTCCCCCTCTACAACTCTCCTCTCTGTCCCCCCCCTCTCCTCTCTGTCTCCTCCTCTCTCCTCTCTGTCCCCTCTACACCTCTCCTCTCTGTCTCCCCCCCCTCTCTCTGTCTCCCCCTCTACATCTCTCCTCTCTGTCTCCCCCTCTACAACTCTCCTCTCTGTCTCCCCCTCTACACCTCTCCTCTCTGTCTCCCCTCTCTACATCTCTCCTCTCTGTCTCCCCCTCTACAACTCTCCTCTACTGTCTCTGTCCCCCTCTACACCTCTCCTCTCTGTCTCCCCCTCTACACCTCTCCTCTCTGTCTCCCCCTCTACAACTCTCCTCTCTGTCTCCCCCTCTACAACTCTCCTCTCTGTCTCCCCCTCTACAACTCTCCTCTCTGTCTCCCCCTCTACAACTCTCCTCTCTGTCTCCCCCTCTACAACTCTCCTCTCTGTCTCCCCCTCTACATCCTCTCCTCTCTGTCTCCCCCTCTACACCTCTCCTCTCTGTCTCCCCCTCTACAACTCTCCTCTCTGTCTCCCCTCTACACCTCTCCTCTCTGTCTCCCCCTCTACACCTCTGTCTCTCCTGTCTCCCCCTCTACACTCTCTCCTCTCTGTCTCCCCCTCTCTGTCTCCCCCACTCTACAACTCTCCTCTCTGTCTCCCCCTCTACATCTCTCCTCTCTGTCTCCCCCTCTACACCTCTCCTCTCTGTCTCCCCCCTCTACAACTCTCCTCTCTGTCTCCCCCTCTACAACTCTCCTCTCTGTCTCCCCCTCTACACTCTCCTCTCTGTCTCCCCCTCTACATCTCTCCTCTCTGTCTCCCCCTCTACAACTCTCCTCTCTGTCTCCCCCTCTACACCTCTCCTCTCTGTCTCCCCCTCTACAACTCTCCTCTCTGTCTCCCCCTCTACACCTCTCCTCTCTGTCTCCCCCTCTACAACTCTCCCCTACTCTCTCTCTCTCCCCTCTACATCTCTCCTCTCTGTCTCCCCCTCTACAACTCTCCTCTCTGTCTCCCCCTCTACATCTCTCCTCTCTGTCTCCCCCTACACCTCTCCTCTCTCTCTCCCCTCTACAACTCTCCTCTCTGTCTCCCCCTCTACACCTCTCCTCTCTGTCTCCCCCTCTACATCTCTCCTCTCTGCCTCCCCCTCTTTCTCCCCCAGATATCTCTCTTTGTGCATGTGTGTGTGTCACTAAGATAGAGCCTGAGGATCAGTGAAGCCTGTAGTGAACATACGCTGTGAAAGCCCCTTTCTATAACCCCCCTGGTGTGTGTGTGTGTGTGTGTGTGTGTGTGTGTGTGTGTCCATCAAAAACCCCCCTTCATAATAAACAACAAACCATCTGCAACATGAATAATGCTTAACTGAAGTCTGCTCTCTGCACCGGTGCAGAGTTGAAACTAAAGGGGCCTCTGGCTAAAAGTCACAGGAAGTTACATTACAGTTACAGAGCTGTTAACTTGTACCAACCTCCCATTCTCTAAGTTATTCTGAAGGGTGGACCAGAACAAGCAACATAAACTGTTTTCAAACACACAGTTTAAAGGGAGATGAAACAATGTCCATTTACAACAACGTCACTAAAACAGGCTCTCATTCCGTTGTCTTGTAATAATTGAGTTGTGAGGCGAGGAGAACTGGAGAACTGGAGAACTGGAGAGCTGGAGAGCTGGAGGCGAGGAGAGCTGGAGAGCTGGGGGCGAGGAGAGCTGGAGAGCTGGAGAGCTGGAGAACTGGGGAGCTGAGAGAAGCTGGAGAGCTGGAGAGCTGGAGAACTGGAGAGCTGGAGAGCTGGGAGGCGAGGAGAGCTGGAGAGCTGGAGAGCTGGAGAGCTGGAGAACTGGAGAGCTGGAGCTGGAGAACTGGAGAACTGGAGAGCTGGAGAGCTGGAGAGCTGGAGAACTGGAGAGAACTGGAGAGCTGGAGAGCTGGAGGCGAGGAGAGCTGGAGGAGAGCTGGAGAGCTGAGGAGCTGGAGAGCTGGAGAGCTGGAGAGCTGGAGAGCTGGAGAGCTGGAGGCGAGGAGAACTGGAGAACTGGAGAGCTGGAGAGCTGGAGGCTGGAAGCTGGAGGCTGGAGAGCTGGAGCTGGAGCTGGAAGCTGGAGGCTGGAGAACTGGAGAACTGGAGAACTGGAGAGCTGGAGAGCTGGAGCTGGAGAACTGGAGAACTGAGAGCTGGAGAGCTGAGAGGCTGGAGAGCTGGAGAGCTGGAGAGCTGGAGAGCTGGAGGCGAGGAGAGCTGAGAGCTGGAGAGCTGGAGAACTGGAGAGCTGGAGGGAGAGCTGGAGAACTGGAGAGCTGGGAGAGCTGGAGAGCTGGAGAGCTGGAGAGCTGAGAGCTGGAGAGCTGGAGGCTGGAGGAGAGCTGGAGGCGAGGAGAGCTGGAGAGCTGGAGAGCTGAGAGGAGAGCTGGAGAGCTGAGGCGAGGAGAGAACTGGAGAGCTGGAGAGCTGGAGGCGAGGAGAGCTGGAGAGCTGGAGGAGAGCTGGAGGCGAGCTGGAGAGCTGGAGAGCTGGAGGCGAGGAGCTGGAGAGCTGGAGAGCTGGAGGCGAGGAGAGCTGAGAGAGAGCTGAGAGCTGGAGAGCTGAGAGGAGAGCTGGAGGCGAGGAGAGCTGGAGAACTGGAGAGGAGAGCTGGAGGCGAGGAGCTGGAGAGCTGGAGAGCTGGAGGCGAGGAGAGCTGGAGAGCTGGAGAGCTGGAGAACTGGAGAGCTGGGAGGCGAGGAGAGCTGGACTGGAGAGCTGGAGAGCTGGAGGCGAGGAGAGCTGGAGAGCTGGAGAGCTGGGAGGCGAGGAGAGCTGAGAGCTGGAGAGCTGAGAGCTGGAGAGGGGCGAGGAGAGCTGGAGAACTGGAGAGCTGGAGAGCTGGAGGCGAGGAGAGCTGGAGCTGGAGAGCTGGAGAGCTGGAGAGCTGGAGAGCTGGAGAGCTGGAGAGCTGGAGAGCTGAGAGCTGAGAGCTGGAGAGCTGGAGAGCTGGAGGCGAGGAGAGCTGAGAACTGGAGAGCTGGAGAGCTGGAGGCGAGGAGAGCTGGAGAGCTGGAGGAGAGCTGGAGAGCTGGAGAGCTGGAGGCGAGGAGAGCTGGAGACTGGAGAGCTGGAGAGCTGGAGGCGAGGAGAGCTGGAGAGCTGGAGGCTGGAGCTGGAGGCGAGGAGAGCTGAGAGCTGGAGAGCTGGAGAGCTGGAGAGCTGGAGGCGAGGAGAACTGGAGAGCTGAGAGCTGGAGAGCTGGAGGCGAGGAGAGCTGGAGAGCTGAGAGCTGGAGAGCTGAGAGCTGCGAGGAGAGCTGGAGAGCTGGAGAGCTGGAGGGAGGAGAGCTGGAGCTGAGGCGAGGAGCTGGAGAGCTGGAGGCGAGGAGAGCTGAGAGCTGGAGAGCTGGAGGCGAGGAGAGCTGGAGAGCTGGAGAGCTGGAGAGCTGGAGAGCTGGAGAGCTGGAGGCGAGGAGAGCTGGAGAGCTGGAGAGCTGGAGCGAGAGCTGGAGAGCTGGAGGCGAGGAGCGGAGAGCTGGAGAGCTGGAGGCGAGGAGAGCTGGAGGCGAGGAGAGCTGGAGAGCTGGAGCTGGAGAGCTGGAGAGCTGAGAGCTGAGGCTGGAGAGCTGGAGAGCTGGGGGCGAGGAGAGCTGGAGAGCTGGAGAGCTGAGAGCTGGAGGTGAGGAGAGCTGGAGAGCTGGGGGCGAGGAGAGCTGGAGAGTTGGAGAGCTGGAGAGCTGGGGCGAGGAGAGCTGGAGAGCTGGAGGCGAGGAGAGCTGGCTGGAAGCTGGAGGCGAGAGAGCTGGAGAGCTGGAGAGCTGGGGGAGAGCTGGAGAGCTGGAGAGCTGGAGGCGAGGAGAGCTGGAGAGCTGGGGCGAGGAGAGCTGGAGAGTTGGAGAGCTGGAGAGCTGGAGGTGAGGAGAGCTGGAGAGCTGGAGAGCTGGAGAGCTGAGAGTTGAGGGAGAGCTGGAGAGCTGGGGGCGAGGAGAGCTGGAGAGTGGAGAGCTGGAGAGCTGGGGGCGAGGAGAGCTGGAGAGCTGGAGAGCTGGAGGCGAGGAGAGCTGGAGAGCTGGGGAGCTGGGGCGAGGAGAGCTGGAGAGCTGGAGAGCTGGAGGCGGAGAGCTGGAGAGCTGGGGGCGAGAGAGCTGGAGAGCTGAGAGCTGAGGAGAGCTGGGATACCTGGAGAGCTGAGAGCTGGGGGCGAGGAGAGCTGGAGAGCTGGAGAGCTGGAGGCGAGGAGAGCTGGAGAGCTGGAGGCTGGGGGAGAGCTGAGAGCTGGAGGCTGGAGGAGAGCTGGAGAGCTGGAGGGAGAGCTGGAGAGCTGGAGAGCTGGAGGCGAGGAGAGCTGGAGAGCTGGAGGCGAGGAGAGCTGGAGAGCTGGAGAGCTGGAGAGCTGGAGGCTGAGGCGAGGAGAGCTGGAGAGCTGGAGGCGAGGAGAGCTGAGAGCTGGAGAGCTGGAGAGCTGGGAGGTGAGGAGAGCTGGAGAGCTGGGGGCGAGGAGAGCTGGAGAGTTGGAGAGCTGGGACCTGGAGAGCTGGAGAGCTGGGGGCGAGGAGAGCTGGAGAGCTGGAGAGCTGGAGGCGAGGAGAGCTGGAGAGCTGGAGAGCTGGGGCGAGGAGAGCTGGAGAGCTGGAGAGCTGGAGGCGAGGAGAGCTGGAGAGCTGGGGGCGAGGAGAGCTGAGGAGTTGGAGAGCTGGAGAGCTGGAGGTGAGGAGAGCTGGAGAGCTGGGGCGAGGGAGAGCTGGAGAGTTGGAGAGCTGGAGAGCTGGGGGGCGAGGAGGAGAGCTGGAGAGCTGGAGAGCTGGGGGCGAGGAGAGCTGGAGAGCTGGGGAGCTGGGGCGAGGAGAGCTGGAGAGCTGGAGAGCTGGAGGCGAGGAGAGCTGGAGAGCTGGGGGCGAGGAGAGCTGGAGAGCTGGAGAGCTGGGGCGAGGAGAGCTGGAGAGCTGGAGAGCTGGGGCGAGGAGAGCTGGAGAGCTGAGAGAGCTGGAGAGCTGGAGAGCTGGAGAGCTGGGGGCGAGGAGAGAGAGCTGGAGAGCTGGAGGCAGGAGAGCTGGAGAGCTGGAGCGAGGAGAGCTGAGAGCTGAGAGCTGGAGAGCTGGAGGTGAGGAGAGCTGGAGAGCTGGGGCGAGGAGAGCTGGAGAGTTGGAGAGCTGGAGATTTGGGAGGAGATACCTGGAGAGCTGGAGAGCTGGGGCGAGGAGAGCTGGAGAGCTGGAGAGCTGGAGAGCTGGGGGGTGAGGAGAGCTGGAGAGCTTGGGGCGAGGAGAGCTGGAGAGCTGGTGAGCTGGGGCGAGGAGAGCTGGAGAGCTGGAGAGCTGGAGAGCTGGGGGTGAGGAGAGCTGGAGAGCTGGGGGCGAGGAGAGCTGGAGAGCTGGTGAGCTGGGGGCGAGGAGAACTGGAGAGCTGGAGAGCTGGGGCGAGAGAGCTGGAGAGCTGGAGAGCTGAGAGCTGGGGGCGAGGAAAGCTGGAGAGCTGGAGGAGAGTGAGATGGGAATGAAAGGGGAACAGGAATGAGGCGAAGGGAATGGTGTTACAGGCCTGTGATAGAGTGGGTTCATTACCTGAACTGAAGGGCATCTGGCTGCTCTGGCAGAAACCAGAGAGAGGGGGAGAGGGGTAGAGAGAGAGAGAGAGAGAGATGGAGAAAGAGCAAGATGGAGAGAGATGAAATGAGAGGGAAAGAGAGAGAGAGAGCAAAGAGAGTGAGGGGAGGAGAGAGAGAGAGAGAGAGAGAGAGAGAGAGAGAGAGAGAGAGAGAGAGAGAGAGAGAGAAAGAAAGAGAGAGAGATAGAGATAACACTGCCAAGCCTCTCCTTCTCTTCTCTCCAGGTTGTGATCTGTGATGTTTTACTCTCTCTGTCCGAGTGGCCGCATCACACAGCCAACCAACCAGGAGACAAATGAGAGGACCCCTGTTAATATTTTTCACTGAGAGGAGAGGAGAAGAGAGTAAGGGAGGAGAGCAGGGAACCTAGTAATTTGCACAACTGAATGCATTCAACAGAATTGTGTTCTCTGCGTTTCTAAACGTCTCATTAAAACATTATTTGATAAAATATAGAATTTGGCCTTTACTACTACAGCCCATAGAAATGCATTGAATAACACATTAATGGCAAAAATACCAAAAAGAAATAAGGAATAAGGTTTTGAAGTGTCCGTCCTATATCTAGGAGATGGAAGAAAGCTCAGGAAATAGTTTGGTTTTTGTGTTGGCCTCCATACTTCCATTTGTTTGTATGGGTTGGTTACCTTCAGACGAGTCCCAGTCCCAGAGGGTTGCAGAGCAAAACCGGAGAACACCATTGTATTCGTGACAGACTCCCCTGTCCATAGTGGGGTCCATAGTAATAGCTTGTAGCTCAAACTGTTCGGACTCTACAGACAGAAGTTGGCACATCAATGTTACCGACTTCAGAAGGGGTACAGTGACACTAGTGGAGTTCATAGGCACATCAACATTACCGACTTCAGAAGGGGTACAGTGACACTAGTGGAGTTCATAGGCACATCAACGTTACCGACTTCAGAAGGGGTACAGTGACACTAGTGGAGTTCATAGGCACATCAACGTTACCGACTTCAGAAGGGGTACAGTGACACTAGTGGAGTTCATAGGCACATCAACGTTACCGACTTCAGAAGGGGTACAGTGACACTAGTGGAGTTCATAGGCACATCAACGTTACCGACTTCAGAAGGGGTACAGTGACACTAGTGGAGTTCATAGGCACATCAACGTTACCGACTTCAGAAGGGGTACAGTGACACTAGTGGAGTTCATAGGCACATCAATGTTACCGACTTCAGAAGGGGTACAGTGACACTAGTGGAGTTCATAGGCACATCAACGTTACCGACTTCAGAAGGGGTACAGTGACACTAGTGGAGTTCATAGGCACATCAACGTTACCGACTTCAGAAGGGGTACAGTGACACTAGTGGAGTTCATAGGCACATCAACGTTACCGACTTCAGAAGGGGTACAGTGACACTGGAGTGGAGTTCATACAGTGCTAGTGGACATCAACGTTACCGACTTCAGAAGGGGTACAGTGACACTAGTGGAGTTCATAGGCACATCAACGTTACCGACTTCAGAAGGGTACAGTGACACTAGTGGAGTTCATAGGCACATCAACGTTACCGACTTCAGAAGGGGTACAGTGACACTAGTGGAGTTCATAGGCACATCAACGTTACCGACTTCAGAAGGGGTACAGTGACACTAGTGGAGTTCATAGGCACATCAACGTTACCGACTTCAGAAGGGGTACAGTGACACTAGTGGAGTTCATAGGCACATCAACGTTACCGACTTCAGAAGGGGTACAGTGACACTAGTGGAGTTCATAGGCACATCAACGTTACCGACTTCAGAAGGGGTACAGTGACACTAGTGGAGTTCATAGGCACATCAACGTTACCGACTTCAGAAGGGGTACAGTGATACTAGTGGAGTTCATAGGCACATCAACGTTACCGACTTCAGTTCATGAGCACATCAACGTTACCTACTTCAGGGGTACAGTGACACTAGTGGAGTTCATAGGCACATCAAGGACTTCAGAAGGGTACAGTGACACTAGTGGAGTTCATAGGCACATCAACGTTACCGACTTCAGAAGGGGTACAGTGACACTAGTGGAGTTCATAGGCACATCAACGTTACCGACTTCAGAAGGGGTACAGTGACACTAGTGGAGTTCATAGGCACATCAACGTTACCGACTTCAGAAGGGGTACAGTGACACTAGTGGAGTTCATAGGCACATCAACGTACCAGACTTCAGAAGGGGTACAGTGACACTAGTGGAGTTCATAGGCACATCAACGTTACCGACTTCAGAAGGGGTACAGTGACACTAGTGGAGTTCATAGGCACATCAACGTTACCGACTTCAGAAGGGGTACAGTGACACTAGTGGAGTTCATAGGCACATCAACGTTACCGACTTCAGAAGGGGTACAGTGACACTAGTGGAGTTCATAGGCACATCAACGTTACCTACTTCAGAAGGGGTACAGTGACACTAGTGGAGTTCATAGGCACATCAACGTTACCGACTTCAGAAGGGGTACAGTGACACTAGTGGAGTTCATAGGCACATCAACGTTCCAGACTTCAGAAGGGGTACAGTGACACTAGTGGAGTTCATAGGCACATCAACGTTACCGACTTCAGAAGGGGTACAGTGACACTAGTGGAGTTCATAGGCACATCAACGTTACCGACTTCAGAAGGGGTACAGTGACACTAGTGGAGTTCATAGGCACATCAACGTTCCAGACTTCAGAAGGGGTACAGTGATACTAGTGGAGTTCATAGGCACATCAACGTTCCAGACTTCAGAAGGGGTACAGTGACACTAGTGGAGTTCATAGGCACATCAACGTTACCGACTTCAGAAGGGGTACAGTGACACTAGTGGAGTTCATAGGCACATCAACGTTACCGACTTCAGAAGGGGTACAGTGACACTAGTGGAGTTCATAGGCACATCAACGTACCAGACTTCAGAAGGGGTACAGTGACACTAGTGGAGTTCATAGGCACATCAACATTACCGACTTCAGAAGGGGTACAGTGACACTAGTGGAGTTCATAGGCACATCAACGTTACCGACTTCAGAAGGGGTACAGTGACACTAGTGGAGTTCATAGGCACATCAACGTTACCGACTTCAGAAGGGGTACAGTGACACTAGTGGAGTTCATAGGCACATCAACGTACCAGACTTCAGAAAGGGGTACAGTGACACTAGTGGAGTTCATAGGCACATCAACGTTCCAGACTTCAGAAGGGGTACAGTGACACTAGTGGAGTTCATAGGCACATCAACGTTACCGACTTCAGAAGGGGTACAGTGACACTAGTGGAGTTCATAGGCACATCAACGTTACCGACTTCAGAAGGGGTACAGTGACACTAGTGGAGTTCATAGGCACATCAACGTTACCGACTTCAGAAGGGGTACAGTGACACTAGTGGAGTTCATAGGCACATCAACGTTACCAGACTTCAGAAGGGGTACAGTGACACTAGTGGAGTTCATAGGCACATCAACGTTACCGACTTCAGAAGGGGTACAGTGACACTAGTGGAGTTCATAGGCACATCAACGTTACCGACTTCAGAAGGGGTACAGTGACACTAGTGGAGTTCATAGGCACATCAACGTTACCGACTTCAGAAGGGGTACAGTGACACTAGTGGAGTTCATAGGCACATCAACATTACCGACTTCAGAAGGGGTACAGTGACACTAGTGGAGTTCATAGGCACATCAACGTTACCAGACTTCAGAAGGGTACAGTGACACTAGTGGAGTTCATAGGCACATCAACGTTACCGACTTCAGAAGGGTACAGTGACACTAGTGGAGTTCATAGGCACATCAACGTTACCGACTTCAGAAGGGGTACAGTGACACTAGTGGAGTTCATAGGCACATCAACGTACCAGACTTCAGAAGGGGTACAGTGACACTAGTGGAGTTCATAGGCACATCAACGTGACACCAGACTTCAGAAGGGGTACAGTGACACTAGTGGAGTTCATAGGCACATCAACGTTACCGACTTCAGAAGGGGTACAGTGACACTAGTGGAGTTCATAGGCACATCAACGTTACCAGACTTCAGAAGGGTACAGTGACACTAGTGGAGTTCATAGGCACATCAACGTTACCGACTTCAGAAGGGGTACAGTGACACTAGTGGAGTTCATAGGCACATCAACGTTACGACTTCAGAAGGGTACAGTGACACTAGTGGAGTTCATAGGCACATCAACGTTACCGACTTCAGAAGGGGTACAGTGACACTAGTGGAGTTCATAGGCACATCAACGTTACCGACTTCAGAAGGGGTACAGTGACACTAGTGGAGTTCATAGGCACATCAACGTTACCGACTTCAGAAGGGGTACAGTGACACTAGTGGAGTTCATAGGCACATCAACGTACCAGACTTCAGAAGGGGTACAGTGACACTAGTGGAGTTCATAGGCACATCAACGTTACCGACTTCAGAAGGGGTACAGTGACACTAGTGGAGTTCATAGGCACATCAACGTTACCTACTTCAGAAGGGGTACAGTGACACTAGTGGAGTTCATAGGCACATCAACGTTACCGACTTCAGAAGGGGTACAGTGACACTAGTGGAGTTCATAGGCACATCAACGTACCAGACTTCAGAAGGGGTACAGTGACACTAGTGGAGTTCATAGGCACATCAACGTACCAGACTTCAGAAGGGGTACAGTGACACTAGTGGAGTTCATAGGCACATCAACGTTACCAACTTCAGAAGGGGTACAATGACACTAGTGGAGTTCATAGGCACATCAACGTTACCGACTTCAGAAGGGGTACAGTGACACTAGTGGAGTTCATAGGCACATCAACGTTACCGACTTCAGAGGGGTACAGTGACACTAGTGGAGTTCATAGGCACATCAACGTTACCAGACTTCAGAAGGGGTACAGTGACACTAGTGGAGTTCATAGGCACATCAACATTACCAGACTTCAGAAGGGGTACAGTGACACTAGTGGAGTTCATAGGCACATCAACGTTACCGACTTCAGAAGGGGTACAGTGACACTAGTGGAGTTCATAGGCACATCAACGTTCCAGACTTCAGAAGGGGTACAGTGACACTAGTGGAGTTCATAGGCACATCAACGTACCAGACTTCAGAAGGGGTACAGTGACACTAGTGGAGTTCATAGGCACATCAACGTTACCAGACTTCAGAAGGGGTACAGTGACACTAGTGGAGTTCATAGGCACATCAACGTTACCGACTTCAGAAGGTACAGTGATACTAGTGGAGTTCATAGGCACATCAACGTTCCAGACTTCAGAAGGGGTACAGTGACACTAGTGGAGTTCATAGGCACATCAACGTTACCAGACTTCAGAAGGGGTACAGTGACACTAGTGGAGTTCATAGGCACATCAACGTTCCAGACTTCAGAAGGGGTACAGTGACACTAGTGGAGTTCATAGGCACATCAACGTTACCGACTTCAGAAGGGGTACACTGTGACACTAGTGGAGTTCATAGGCACATCAACGTACCCAGACTTCAGAAGGGGTACAGTGACACTAGTGGAGTTCATAGGCACATCAACGTTACCAGACTTCAGAAGGGGTACAGTGACACTAGTGGAGTTCATAGGCACATCAACGTTCCAGACTTCAGAAGGGGTACAGTGACACTAGTGGAGTTCATAGGCACATCAACGTACCAGACTTCAGAAGGGGTACAGTGACACTAGTGGAGTTCATAGGCACATCAACGTTCCAGACTTCAGAAGGGGTACAGTGACACTAGTGGAGTTCATAGGCACATCAACGTTACCGACTTCAGAAGGGGTACAGTGACACTAGTGGAGTTCATAGGCACATCAACGTACCAGACTTCAGAAGGGGTACAGTGACACTAGTGGAGTTCATAGGCACATCAACGTACCAGACTTCAGAAGGGGTACAGTGACACTAGTGGAGTTCATAGGCACATCAACGTTCCAGACTTCAGAAGGGGTACAGTGACACTAGTGGAGTTCATAGGCACATCAACGTTACCAGACTTCAGAAGGGGTACAGTGACACTAGTGGAGTTCATAGGCACATCAACGTACCAGACTTCAGAAGGGGTACAGTGACACTAGTGGAGTTCATAGGCACATCAACGTTACCAGACTTCAGAAGGGGTACAGTGACACTAGTGGAGTTCATAGGCACATCAACGTACCAGACTTCAGAAGGGGTACAGTGACACTAGTGGAGTTCATAGGCACATCAACGTTACCAGACTTCAGAAGGGGTACAGTGACACTAGTGGAGTTCATAGGCACATCAACGTTACAGACTTCAGAAGGGGTACAGTGACACTAGTGGAGTTCATAGGCACATCAACGTTACCAGACTTCAGAAGGGGTACAGTGACACTAGTGGAGTTCATAGGCACATCAACGTACCAGACTTCAGAAGGGGTACAGTGACACTAGTGGAGTTCATAGGCACATCAACGTACCAGACTTCAGAAGGGGTACAGTGACACTAGTGGAGTTCATAGGCACATCAACGTACCAGACTTCAGAAGGGGTACAGTGACACTAGTGGAGTTCATAGGCACATCAACGTTACCGACTTCAGAAGGGGTACAGTGACACTAGTGGAGTTCATAGGCACATCAACGTACCAGACTTCAGAAGGGGTACAGTGACACTAGTGGAGTTCATAGGCACATCAACGTTACCGACTTCAGAAGGGGTACAATGACACTAGTGGAGTTCATAGGCACATCAACGTACCAGACTTCAGAAGGGGTACAGTGACACTAGTGGAGTTCATAGGCACATCAACGTACCAGACTTCAGAAGGGGTACAGTGACACTAGTGGAGTTCATAGGCACATCAACGTTACCGACTTCAGAAGGGGTACAGTGACACTAGTGGAGTTCATAGGCACATCAACGTTACCGACTTCAGAAGGGGTACAGTGACACTAGTGGAGTTCATAGGCACATCAACGTACCAGACTTCAGAAGGGGTACAATGACACTAGTGGAGTTCATAGGCACATCAACGTTACCAGACTTCAGAAGGGGTACAGTGACACTAGTGGAGTTCATAGGCACATCAACGTTACCAGACTTCAGAAGGGGTACAGTGACACTAGTGGAGTTCATAGGCACATCAACGTTACCAGACTTCAGAAGGGGTACAGTGACACTAGTGGAGTTCATAGGCACATCAACGTTACCGACTTCAGAAGGGGTACAGTGACACTAGTGGAGTTCATAGGCACATCAACGTTACCGACTTCAGAAGGGGTACAGTGACACTAGTGGAGTTCATAGGCACATCAACGTTACCGACTTCAGAAGGGGTACAGTGATACTAGTGGAGTTCATAGCCACATCAACGTTACCGACTTCAGAAGGGGTACAGTGACACTAGTGGAGTTCATAGGCACATCAACGTACCAGACTTCAGAAGGGGTACAGTGACACTAGTGGAGTTCATAGGCACATCAACGTTACCGACTTCAGAAGGGGGTACAGTGACACTAGTGGAGTTCATAGGCACATCAACGTTACCGACTTCAGAAGGGGTACAGTGACACTAGTGGAGTTCATAGGCACATCAACGTTCCAGACTTCAGAAGGGGTACAGTGATACTAGTGGAGTTCATAGGCACATCAACGTTACCGACTTCAGAAGGGGTACAGTGACACTAGTGGAGTTCATAGGCACATCAACGTTCCAAACTTCAGAAGGGGTACAGTGATACTAGTGGAGTTCATAGGCACATCAACGTTACCGACTTCAGAAGGGGTACAGTGACACTAGTGGAGTTCATAGGCACATCAACGTACCGACTTCAGAAGGGGTACAGTGACACTAGTGGAGTTCATAGGCACATCAACGTTACCGACTTCAGAAGGGGTACAGTGACACTAGTGGAGTTCATAGGCACATCAACGTTACCGACTTCAGAAGGGGTACAGTGACACTAGTGGAGTTCATAGGCACATCAACGTTCCAGACTTCAGAAGGGGTACAGTGATACTAGTGGAGTTCATAGGCACATCAACGTTACCGACTTCAGAAGGGGTACAGTGACACTAGTGGAGTTCGTCAAGAGCAAAACGGATGTGGTGGATTGAGACGCAGCCCCATACAAACAACCTGATAACTGTAGTTTAAACTGACAGATGTTGATGGGGAGTTTTTAAGGGGTTAGGAGCCTAGGGGGCTATAAAGGAGGTTAAAAGGAGGTTAGGTGGGTAGGTGGGTAGGAGGTTAGGTGCTAATGTAGGGGGCTAGAGGGTTAGGAGGCTAAGTGGTTAGGAGGCTAGGGGGTTAGGAGGCTAGGGGGTTAGGAGGCTAAGGGGCTAGAGGGTTAGGAGGCTAAGGGTTAGGAGGCTAGGGGTTAGGAGGCTAGGGGTTAGGAGGCTAAGGGGCTAGAGGGTTAGGTAGAGGGTTAGGAGGCTAAGCGGTTAGGAGGCTAGGGGGTTAGGAGGCTAGGGGGTTAGGAGGCTAAGGGGTTAGGAGGCTAGTGGGTTAGAAGGCTAGGGGTTTGGAGGCTAAGGGGTTAGGAGGCTAGGGGTTAGGAGGCTAGGGGGCTAGGGGTTAGGAGGCTGGGGGGTTAGGGGTTAGGGGTTAGAGGGCTAATGGGTTAAGAGGCTAGGGGCTAGGGGTTATGAGTCTAGGGGGCTAGGGGTAAGGAGGCTAGAGGGCTAAGTGGTTAGGAGCTAGTGGTTAAGGGGTTAAGAGGCGAGGGGTTAGGAGGATAGGGGTTAGTGGGCTAGGGGGTAAGGATGTTAGGGGGCTAGGGGTTAGGGGAGCTAATGGTTAAGGGGTTAGGAGGCTAGGGCTTAGGAGGCTAGGGGGTTTGGAGGCTAGTAGACTAAGGGATTAGGAGGCTAGGGGCTAGGGGTAGGAGGCTAGGGTATAAGGGGGTTAGGGGAATAGGGGGTTAGGGTCTAGGGTCTAGGGGGTTAGGGGCTAGGGTTTAGAGGGCTAATGGGTTAGGAGACTATAGGGCTAGGTAGTTAGGAGACTAGGGGGCTAGGGGTAAGGAGGTTATGGGACTAGGGGGTTAGGAGACTAAAGGGTTAGGAGGCTAGGGGCTTGGGAGTTATGAGACTAAGGGGTTAGGAGGCTAGG
>NW_024609351.1:0-146326 GCF_018296145.1 Oncorhynchus tshawytscha
GAAACAGAGTTCTACTAACATTCTAGAATTCCATGTCTTACTCATAGAAACAGAGTTCTACTAACATTCTACAATTCCATGTCTTACTCATAGAAACAGAGTTCTACTAACATTCTAGAATTCCATGTCTTACTCATAGAAACAGAGTTCTACTAACATTCTACAATTCCATGTATTTACTCATAGAAACAGAGTTCTACTAACATTCTACAATTCCATGTGTTACTCATAGAAACAGAGTTTACTACTAACATGTCTTTCTAGAAACAGAGTTCAACTAACATTCTAGTCTTACTCATAGAAACAGAGTTTCTAACATTCTACAATTCCATGTCTTACTCATAGAAACAGAGTTCTACTAACAACAATTCCATTCTAGAAACACTTTACTAACTTTCTAGAATTCCATGTCTTACTCATAGAAACAGAGTTCTACTAACATTCTAGAATTCCATGTCTTACTCATAGAAACAGAGTTCTACTAACATTCTAGAATTCCATGTCTTACTCATAGAAACAGAGTTCTACTAACATTCTAGAATTCCATGTCTTACTCATAGAAACAGAGTTCTACTAACATTCTAGAATTCCATGTCTTACTCATAGAAACAGAGTTCTACTAACTTTCTAGAATTCCATGTCTTACTCATAGAAACAGAGTTCTACTAACATTCTACAATTCCATGTCTTACTCATAGAAACAGAGTTCTACTAACATTCTAGAATTCCATGTCTTACTCATAGAAACAGAGTTCTACTAACATTCTAGAATTCCATGTCTTACTCATAGAAACAGAGTTAGAAACAGAGTTACTAACATTCTAGAATTCCATGTCTTACTCATAGAAACAGAGTTCTACTAACATTCTAGAATTCCATGTCTTACTCATAGAAACAGAGTTCTACTAACATTCTAGAATTCCATGTCTTACTCATAGAAACAGAGTTCTACTAACATTCTAACATGTCTTATTCTAGAATTCCATGTCTTACTCATAGAAACAGAGTTCTACTAACATTCTAGAATTCCATGTCTTACTCATAGAAACAGAGTTCTACTAACATTCTAGAATTCCATGTCTTACTCATAGAAACAGAGTTCTACTAACATTCTAGAATTCCATGTCTTACTCATAGAAACAGAGTTCTACTAACATTCATAGAAACAGAGTTCTCCATGTCTTACTCATAGAAACAGAGTTCTACTAACATTCTAGAATTCCATGTCTTACTCATAGAAACAGAGTTCTACTAACATTCTAGAATTCCATGTCATTCTCATAGAAACAGAGTTCTACTAACATTCTAGAATTCCATGTCTTACTCATAGAAACAGAGTTCTACTAACATTCTAGAATTCCATGTCTTACTCATAGAAACAGAGTTCTACTAACATTCTAGAATTCCATGTCTTACTCATAGAAACAGAGTTCTACTAACATTCTAGAATTCCATGTCTTACTCATAGAAACAGAGTTCTACTAACATTCTAGAATTCCATGTCTTACTCATAGAAACAGAGTTCTACTAACATTCTAGAATTCCATGTCTTACTCATAGAAACAGAGTTCTACTAACATTCTACAATTCATGTCTTACTCATAGAAACAGTTCTACTAAATTCTAGAATTCCATGTCTTACTCATAGAAACAGAGTTCTACTAACATTCTAGAATTCCATGTCTTACTCATAGAAACAGAGTTCTACTAACATTCTACAATTCCATGTCTTACTCATAGAAACAGAGTTCTACTAACATTCTAGAATTCCATGTCTTACTCATAGAAACAGAGTTCTACTAACATTCTAGAATTCCATGTCTTACTCATAGAAACAGAGTTCTACTAACATTCTAGAATTCCATGTCTTACTCATAGAAACAGAGTTCTACTAACATTCTACAATTCCATGTCTTACTCATAGAAACAGAGTTCTACTAACATTCTAGAATTCCATGTCTTACTCATAGAAACAGAGTTCTACTAACATTCTAGAATTCCATGTCTTACTCATAGAAACAGAGTTCTACTAACATTCTACAATTCCATGTCTTACTCATAGAAACAGAGTTCTACTAACTTTCTAGAATTCCATGTCTTACTCATAGAAACAGAGAGTTCCATGTCTTACTCATAGAAACAGAGTTCTACTAGAATTCCATGTCTTACTCATAGAAACAGAGTTCTACTAACATTCTAGAATTCCATGTCTTACTCATAGAAACAGAGTTCTACTAACATTCTAGAATTCCATGTCTTACTCATAGAAACAGAGTTCTACTAACATTCTAGAATTCCATGTCTTACTTATAGAAACAGAGTTCTACTAACATTCTACAATTCCATGTCTTACTCATAGAAACAGAGTTCTACTAACATTCTACAATTCCATGTCTTACTCATAGAAACAGAGTTCTACTAATTCCATGTGTTTCTAGTTCTACTAACATTCTACAATTCCATGTCTTACTCATAGAAACAGAGTTCTACTAACATTCTAGAATTCCATGTCTTACTCATAGAAACAGAGTTCTACTAACATTCTACAATTCCATGTCTTACTCATAGAAACAGAGTTCTACTAACATTCTAGAATTCCATGTCTTACTCATAGAAACAGAGTTCTACTAACATTCTAGAATTCCATGTCTTACTCATAGAAACAGAGTTCTACTAACATTCTAGAATTCCATGTCTTACTTCATAGAAACAGAGTTCTACTAACATTCTAGAATTCCATGTCTTACTCATAGAAACAGAGTTCTACTAACATTCTAGAATTCCATGTCTTACATGTGTTCATAGAAACAGAGTTCTACTAACATTCTAACATTCTAGAAACAAGTTTCCATGTCTTACTCATAGAAACAGAGTTCTACTAACATTCTAGAATTCCATGTGTTACTCATAGAAACAGAGTTCTACTAACATTCTAGAATTCCATGTCTTACTCATAGAAACAGAGTTCTACTAACATTCTAGAATTCCATGTCTTACTCATAGAAACAGAGTTCTACTAACATTCTAGAATTCCATGTCTTACTCATAGAAACAGAGTTCTACTAACATTCTAGAATTCCATGTCTTACTCATAGAAACAGAGTTCTACTAACTTTCTAGAATTCCATGTCTTACTCATAGAAACAGAGTTCTACTAACATTCTAGAATTCCATGTCTTACTCATAGAAACAGAGTTCTACTAACATTCTAGAATTCCATGTGTTACTCATAGAAACAGAGTTCTACTAACTTTCTAGAATTCCATGTCTTACTCATAGAAACAGAGTTCTACTAACATTCTAGAATTCCATGTCTTACTCATAGAAACAGAGTTCTACTAACATTCTAGAATTCCATGTCTTACTCATAGAAACAGAGTTCTACTAACATTCTAGAATTCCATGTCTTACTCATAGAAACAGAGTTCTACTAACATTCTAGAATTCCATGTCTTACTCATAGAAACAGAGTTCTACTAACATTCTAGAATTCCATGTCTTACTCATAGAAACAGAGTTCTACTAACATTCTAGAATTCCATGTCTTACTCATAGAAACAGAGTTCTACTAACATTCTAGAATTCCATGTCTTACTCATAGAAACAGAGTTCTAAACATTCTAGAATTCCATGTCTTTCTAGTTCTAACATTCTAGAATTCCATGTCTTACTCATAGAAACAGAGTTCTACTAACATTCTACAATTCCATGTCTTACTCATAGAAACAGAGTTCTACACATTCTAGAATTCTTACTCATAGAAACAGAGTTCTACTAACATTCTAGAATTCCATGTCTTACTCATAGAAACAGAGTTCTACTAACATTCTAGAATTCCATGTCTTCTCATAGAAACAGAGTTCTTACTCATTCCATGTCTTACTCATAGAAACAGAGTTCTACTAACATTCTAGAATTCCATGTCTTACTCATAGAAACAGAGTTCTACTAACATTCTAGAATTCCATGTGTTACTCATAGAAACAGAGTTCTACTAACATTCTAGAATTCCATGTCTTACTCATAGAAACAGAGTTCTACTAACATTCTAGAATTCCATGTCTTACTCATAGAAACAGAGTTCTACTAACATTCTAGAATTCCATGTCTTACTCATAGAAACAGAGTTCTACTAACATTCTAGAATTCCATGTCTTACTCATAGAAACAGAGTTCTACTAACATTCTACAATTCCATGTCTTACTCATAGAAACAGAGTTCTACTAACATTCTAGAATTCCATGTCTTACTCATAGAAACAGAGTTCTACTAACATTCTAGAATTCCATGTCTTACTCATAGAAACAGAGTTCTACTAACATTCTAGAATTCCATGTCTTACTTATAGAAACAGAGTTCTACTAACATTCTACAATTCCATGTCTTACTCATAGAAACAGAGTTCTACTAACATTCTAGAATTCCATGTCTTACTCATAGAAACAGAGTTCTACTAACATTCTAGAATTCCATGTCTTACTCATAGAAACAGAGTTCTACTAACATTCTAGAATTCCATGTCTTACTCATAGAAACAGAGTTCTACTAGAAACAGAGTTCTACTAACATTCTAGAATTCCATGTCTTACTCATAGAAACAGAGTTCTACTAACATTCTAGAATTCCATGTCTTACTCATAGAAACAGAGTTCTACTAACATTCTACAATTCCATGTCTTACTCATAGAAACAGAGTTCTACTAACATTCTAGAATTACTCATAGAAACAGAGTTCTACTAACATTCTAGAATTCCATGTCTTACTCATAGAAACAGAGTTCTACTAACATTCTAGAATTCCATGTCTTACTCATAGAAACAGAGTTCTACTAACATTCTACAATTCCATGTCTTACTCATAGAAACAGAGTTCTACTAACATTCTACAATTCCATGTCTTACTCATAGAAACAGAGTTTACTCATAGATTCCATGTGTTACTCATAGAAACAGAGTTCTACTAACATTCTACAATTCCATGTCTTACTCATAGAAACAGAGTTCTACTAACATTCTACTAGAAACAGAGTTCATTCTAGAATTCCATGTCTTACTCATAGAAACAGAGTTCTACTAACATTCTACAATTCCATGTCTTACTCATAGAAACAGAGTTCTACTAACATTCTACAATTCCATGTCTTACTCATAGAAACAGAGTTCTACTAACATTCTAGAATTCCATGTCTTACTCATAGAAACAGAGTTCTACTAACATTCTACAATTCCATGTCTTACTCATAGAAACAGAGTTCTACTAACATTCTAGAATTCCATGTCTTACTCATAGAAACAGAGTTCTACTAACATTCTAGAATTCCATGTCTTACTCATAGAAACAGAGTTCTACTAACATTCTAGAATTCCATGTGTTACTCATAGAAACAGAGTTCTACTAACTTTCTAGAATTCCATGTCTTACTCATAGAAACAGAGTTCTACTAACATTCTAGAATTCCATGTCTACTATTCTACAATTACTTCATAGAAACAGAGTTCTACTAACATTCTAGAATTCCATGTCTTACTTATAGAAACAGAGTTCTACTAACATTCTACAATTCCATGTCTTACTCATAGAAACAGAGTTCTACTAACATTCTAGAATTCCATGTCTTACTCATAGAAACAGAGTTCTACTAACATTCTAGAATTCCATGTCTTACTCATAGAAACAGAGTTCTACTAACATTCTAGAATTCCATGTCTTACTTATAGAAACAGAGTTCTACTAACATTCTACAATTCCATGTCTTACTCATAGAAACAGAGTTCTACTAACATTCTACAATTCCATGTCTTACTCATAGAAACAGAGTTCTACTAACATTCTAGAATTCCATGTCTTACTCATAGAAACAGAGTTCTACTAACATTCTAGAATGTCTTACATAGAAACAGTTCTACTAACATTCTAGAATTCCATGTCTTACTCATAGAAACAGAGTTTCTAACATTCTAATTCCATTCTAGAAACAGAGTTCTACTAACATTCCAATTCCATGTCTTACTCATAGAAACAGAGTTCTACTAACATTCTAGAATTCCATGTCTTACTCATAGAAACAGAGTTCTACTAACATTCTAGAATTCCATGTCTTACCATAGAAACAGAGTTCTACTAACATTCTAGAATTCCATGTCTTACTCATAGAAACAGAGTTCTACTAACATTCTAGAATTCCATGTCTTACTCATAGAAACAGAGTTCTACTAACATTCTAGAATTCCATGTCTTACTCATAGAAACAGAGTTCTACTAACATTCTAGAATTCCATGTCTTACTCATAGAAACAGAGTTCTACTAACATTCTAGAATTCCATGTCTTACTCATAGAAACAGAGTTCTACTAACATTCTAGAATTCCATGTCTTACTCATAGAAACAGAGTTCTACTAACATTCTAGAATTCCATGTCTTACTCATAGAAACAGAGTTCTACTAACATTCTAGAATTCCATGTCTTACTCATAGAAACAGAGTTCTACTAACATTCTAGAATTCCATGTCTTACTCATAGAAACAGAGTTCTACTAACATTCTCATAGAAAATTCCATGTCCTTACTCATAGAAACAGAGTTCTACTAACATTCTAGAATTCCATGTGTTACTCATAGAAACAGAGTTCTACTAACATTCTAGAATTCCATGTCTTACTCATAGAAACAGAGTTCTACTAACATTCTAGAATTCCATGTCTAGAATTCCATGTCTTACTCATAGAAACAGAGTTCTACTAACATTCTAGAATTCCATGTCTTACTCATAGAAACAGAGTTCTACTAACATTCTAGAATTCCATGTCTTACTCATAGAAACAGAGTTCTACTAACATTCTAGAATTCCATGTCTTACTCATAGAAACAGAGTTCTACTAACATTCTAGAATTCCATGTCTTACTCATAGAAACAGAGTTCTACTAACATTCTAGAATTCCATGTGTTACTCATAGAAACAGAGTTCTACTAACATTCTAGAATTCCATGTCTTACTCATAGAAACAGAGTTCTACTAACTTTCTAGAATTCCATGTCTTACTCATAGAAACAGAGTTCTACTAACATTCTAGAATTCCATGTGTTACTCATAGAAACAGAGTTCTACTAACATTCTAGAATTCCATGTCTTACTCATAGAAACAGAGTTCTACTAACATTCTAGAATTCCATGTCTTACTCATAGAAACAGAGTTCTACTAACATTCTAGAATTCCATGTCTTACTCATAGAAACAGAGTTCTACTAACATTCTAGAATTCCATGTCTTACTCATAGAAACAGAGTTCTACTAACATTCTAGAATTCCATGTCTTACTCATAGAAACAGAGTTCTACTAACATTCTAGAATTCCATGTGTTACTCATAGAAACAGAGTTCTACTAACATTCTAGAATTCCATGTCTTACTCATAGAAACAGAGTTCTACTAACATTCTACAATTCCATGTCTTACTCATAGAAACAGAGTTCTACTAACATTCTAGAATTCCATGTGTTACTCATAGAAACAGAGTTCTACTAACATTCTAGAATTCCATGTGTTACTCATAGAAACAGAGTTCTACTAACATTCTAGAATTCCATGTCTTACTCATAGAAACAGAGTTCTACTAACATTCTAGAATTCCATGTCTTACTCATAGAAACAGAGTTCTACTAACATTCTAGAATTCCATGTCTTACTCATAGAAACAGAGTTCTACTAACATTCTAGAATTCCATGTCTTACTCATAGAAACAGAGTTCTACTAACATTCTAGAATTCCATGTCTTACTCATAGAAACAGAGTTCTACTAACATTCTACAATTCCATGTCTTACTCATAGAAACAGAGTTCTACTAACATTCTACAATTCCATGTCTTACTCATAGAAACAGAGTTCTACTAACATTCTACAATTCCATGTCTTACTCATAGAAACAGAGTTCTACTAACATTCTAGAATTCCATGTGTTACTCATAGAAACAGAGTTCTACTAACATTCTAGAATTCCATGTCTTACTCATAGAAACAGAGTTCTACTAACATTCTAGAATTCCATGTCTTACTCATAGAAACAGAGTTCTACTAACATTCTACAATTCCATGTGTTACTCATAGAAACAGAGTTCTACTAACATTCTACAATTCCATGTCTTACTCATAGAAACAGAGTTCAACTAACATTCTAGAATTCCATGTCTTACTCATAGAAACAGAGTTCTACTAACATTCTACAATTCCATGTCTTACTCATAGAAACAGAGTTCTACTAACTTTCTAGAATTCCATGTCTTACTCATAGAAACAGAGTTCTACTAACATTCTAGAATTCCATGTCTTACTCATAGAAACAGAGTTCTACTAACATTCTAGAATTCCATGTCTTACTCATAGAAACAGAGTTCTACTAACATTCTAGAATTCCATGTCTTACTCATAGAAACAGAGTTCTACTAACATTCTACAATTCCATGTGTTACTCATAGAAACAGAGTTCAACTAACATTCTAGAATTCCATGTCTTACTCATAGAAACAGAGTTCTACTAACTTTCTAGAATTCCATGTCTTACTCATAGAAACAGAGTTCTACTAACATTCTAGAATTCCATGTCTTACTCATAGAAACAGAGTTCTACTAACATTCTAGAATTCCATGTGTTACTCATAGAAACAGAGTTCTACTAACATTCTAGAATTCCATGTCTTACTCATAGAAACAGAGTTCTACTAAGAATTCCTTGTCTTACTCATAGAAACAGAGTTCTACTAACATTCTACAATTCCATGTGTTACTCATAGAAACAGAGTTCTACTAACATTCTAGAATTCCTTGTCTTACTCATAGAAACAGAGTTCTACTAACATTCTACAATTCCATGTGTTACTCGTAGAAACAGAGTTCTACTAACATTCTACAATTCCATGTGTTACTCATAGAAACAGAGTTCTACTAACATTCTAGAATTCCTTGTCTTACTCATAGAAACAGAGTTCTACTAACATTCTACAATTCCATGTGTTACTCATAGAAACAGAGTTCTACTAACATTCTACAATTCCATGTCTTACTCATAGAAACAGAGTTCTACTAACATTCTAGAATTCCATGTCTTACTCATAGAAACAGAGTTCTACTAACATTCTAGAATTCCATGTCTTACTCATAGAAACAGAGTTCTACTAACATTCTAGAATTCCATGTCTTACTCATAGAAACAGAGTTCTACTAACATTCTAGAATTCCATGTCTTACTCATAGAAACAGAGTTCTACTAACATTCTAGAATTCCATGTCTTACTCATAGAAACAGAGTTCTACTAACATTCTAGAATTCCATGTCTTACTCATAGAAACAGAGTTCTACTAACATTCTAGAATTCCATGTGTTACTCATAGAAACAGAGTTCTAACACTAACATGTGTTTCTAGAAGTTCCATGTCTTACTAAGTTCTACTAACATTCTAGAATTCCATGTCTTACTCATAGAAACAGAGTTCTACTAACATTCTAGAATTCCATGTGTTACTCATAGAAACAGAGTTCTACTAACATTCTAGAATTCCATGTCTTACTCATAGAAACAGAGTTCTACTAACATTCTAGAATTCCATGTCTTACTCATAGAAACAGAGTTCTACTAACATTCTAGAATTCCATGTCTTACTCATAGAAACAGAGTTCTACTAACATTCTACAATTCCATGTGTTACTCATAGAAACAGAGTTCTACTAACATTCTACAATTCCATGTGTTACTCATAGAAACAGAGTTCTACTAACATTCTAGAATTCCATGTGTTACTCATAGAAACAGAGTTCTACTAACATTCTAGAATTCCATGTCTTACTCATAGAAACAGAGTTCTACTAACATTCTAGAATTCCATGTCTTACTCATAGAAACAGAGTTCTACTAACATTCTAGAATTCCATGTCTTACTCATAGAAACAGAGTTCTACTAACATTCTAGAATTCCATGTCTTACTCATAGAAACAGAGTTCTACTAACATTCTAGAATTCCATGTCTTACTCATAGAAACAGAGTTCTACTAACATTCTAGAATTCCATGTCTTACTCATAGAAACAGAGTTCTACTAACATTCTACAATTCCATGTGTTACTCATAGAAACAGAGTTCTACTAACATTCTAGAATTCCATGTGTTACTCATAGAAACAGAGTTCTACTAACATTCTACAATTCCATGTGTTACTCATAGAAACAGAGTTCTACTAACATTCTAGAATTCCATGTGTTACTCATAGAAACAGAGTTCTACTAACATTCTAGAATTCCATGTCTTACTCATAGAAACAGAGTTCTACTAACATTCTAGAATTCCATGTGTTACTCATAGAAACAGAGTTCTACTAACATTCTACAATTCCATGTGTTACTCATAGAAACAGAGTTCTACTAACATTCTAGAATTCCATGTGTTACTCATAGAAACAGAGTTCTACTAACATTCTACAATTCCATGTCTTACTCATAGAAACAGAGTTCTACTAACATTCTACAATTCCATGTGTTACTCATAGAAACAGAGTTCTACTAACATTCTAGAATTCCATGTGTTACTCATAGAAACAGAGTTCTACTAACATTCTAGAATTCCATGTCTTACTCATAGAAACAGAGTTCTACTAACATTCTAGAATTCCATGTGTTACTCATAGAAACAGAGTTCTACTAACATTCTAGAATTCCATGTCTTACTCATAGAAACAGAGTTCTACTAACATTCTACAATTCCATGTGTTACTCATAGAAACAGAGTTCTACTAACATTCTACAATTCCATGTGTTACTCATAGAAACAGAGTTCTACTAACATTCTACAATTCCATGTGTTACTCATAGAAACAGAGTTCTACTAACATTCTAGAATTCCATGTCTTACTCATAGAAACAGAGTTCTACTAACATTCTACAATTCCATGTGTTACTCATAGAAACAGAGTTCTACTAACATTCTAGAATTCCATGTCTTACTCATAGAAACAGAGTTCTACTAACATTCTACAATTCCATGTGTTACTCATAGAAACAGAGTTCTACTAACATTCTACAATTCCATGTCTTACTCATAGAAACAGAGTTCTACTAACTTTCTAGAATTCCATGTCTTACTCATAGAAACAGAGTTCTACTAACATTCTACAATTCCATGTCTTACTCATAGAAACAGAGTTCTACAATTCCATGTGTTACTCATAGAAACAGAGTTCTACTAACATTCTACAATTCCATGTCTTACTCATAGAAACAGAGTTCTACTAACATTCTAGAATTCCATGTCTTACTCATAGAAACAGAGTTCTACTAACATTCTACAATTCCATGTCTTACTCATAGAAACAGAGTTCTACTAACATTCTAGAATTCCTTGTCTTACTCATAGAAACAGAGTTCAACTAACATTCTAGAATGCCATGTGTTACTCATAGAAACAGAGTTCTACTAACATTCTACAATTCCATGTCTTACTCCTCCTAGTGACAGTGACCTTCGATGGCATCGTACTGGCAGAGATCGTGGTGTATTCAACCCCACTACTCCGGATTCTCCACTTGCACACTTCCTGCCATTGATTTAAAAGTATTGCATTGGTGGAAGAATTGGCTGGAGGGAGTTTCTGCCATTGTTAAATCCATGCGAGAAAATGTGCAAATGAATACTTTGGGTGAAGAGAGAATCAGGACGCAGCCTTTCTCTCCCTGCTCTCCCACTAGGGAACTTCTGTTGAGACTTAATGAACAGAAACACGACCATACTACCACACAGTCTAGTGTTGTGATGGAATAAAAAAAACATTGTCCCGGGGCCTCCCGAGTGGAGCAGCGATCTAAGGCACTGCGCTAGAGGCGTCACCACAGACCCGAGTTCGATCCCAGGCTGTATCACAACCGGCCGGTATCGAGTGTCCCAATGGGCAGCACACAGTTGGCCCAGCGTCGTCTGGGATAAGGGAAGGGTTTGGCCAAGGGGGCGGAGCTTTACTTGGCTTATCGCCCTCTAGAAACTCCTAGTGGTGGGCCGGGCAACTGCAGGCTGACTTCGGTTGTCAGTTGAACAGTGTTTCCTCCGACACATTGGTGCGGCTGGTTTCCGGGTTAAGCGGGCAGGTGTTAAGAAGGTGATTTGAGGGGTGATGTTTCGGAGGACGTATGACTTGACCTTCGCCTCCCGAGCTCGCCTCGTCGGGGAGTTACAACAAGACAATATCATAATTGGGGAGAAAAAGGGAGGGGGTACAAATATTGGTACAAATATTTTTTTTTAAAGGTTCCTAATATAAGTACACTGTGACACACAATGACCTCTGAACTGGGGCAGAATGTGTGAAACAATGACCTCTGAACTGGGGCAGAATGTGTGAAACAATGACCTCTGAACTGGGGCAGAATGTGTGTGATGTCATTTGAAGAACCTTGATGGAGACAAGATAACCCTTTCCTCTGACCTCTCATGATCCCATTTCCATTGGTGACTGTAGGTCCAACACACACACACACACACACACACACACACACACACACACACACACACACACACACACACACACACACACACACACACACACACACACACACACACACTGTTAGTTTCATCAGGACACTTTACTTTGCGAGGAGGAAAGAGGACTTTCCTGTACTGGAAACACAGATAATAAAACATACAGAGGAAGGAGTCATTACTGAATTACCCCTGGAGGGAGTCATTACTGTATTACCCCTGGAGGGAGTCATTACTGAATTACCCCTGGAGGGAGTCATTACTGTATTACCCCTGGAGGGAGTCATTACTGTATTACCCCTGGAGGGAGTCATTACTGCATTACCCCTGGAGGGAGTCATTACTGAATTACCCCTGGAGGGAGTCATTACTGTATTACCCCTGGAGGGAGTCATTACTGAATTACCCCTGGAGGGAGTCATTACTGTATTACCCCTGGAGGGAGTCATTACTGTATTACCCCTGGAGGGAGTCATTACTGTATTACCCCTGGAGGGAGTCATTACTGTATTACCCCTGGAGGGAGTCATTACTGTATTACCCCTGGAGGGAGTCATTACTGTATTACCCCTGGAGGGAGTCATTACTGAATTACCCCTGGAGGAGTCATTACTGTATTACCCCTGGAGGGAGTCATTACTGCATTACCCCTGGAGGGAGTCATTACTGTCATTACTGTATTACTGCATTACCCCTGGAGGGAGTCATTACTGTATTACCCCTGGAGGAGTCATTACTGTATTACCCCTGGAGGGAGTCATTACTGTATTACCCTGGAGGGAGTCATTACTGACCATTACCCCTGGAGGGAGTCATTACTGAGATTACTGCATTACCCCTGGAGGAGTCATTACTGACCATTACCCCTGGAGGGAGTCATTACTGACCATTACCCTGGAGGGAGTCATTACCATTACCCCTGGAGGGAGTCATTACTGACCATTACCAGAGAAGAGGAGTCATTACTGTGTTTACCCCTGGAGGAGTCATTACTGTTTTACCCCTGGAGGGAGTCATTACTGTATTACCCTGAGGGAGTCATTACTGCATTACCCTGGAGGAGTCATTACTGACCATTACCCCTGGAGGGAGTCATTACTGTTTTACCCCTGGAGGGAGTCATTACTGTATTACCCCTGGAGGAGTCAGTGTACTTCATTACCATTACACCTGGAGAGGAGACAGTGTGTTGACCATTACACAGAGAAGAGGGAGTCAGACAGTGTGTTGACCATTACACAGAGGAGAAGAGAGAGACAGTGTGTTGACCATTACACAGAGGGGAAGAGGTGAGAGACAGTGTGTTGACCATTACACAGAGAAGAGAGAGACAGTGTGTTGACCATTACACAGAGAAGAGAGAGACAGTGTGTTGACCATTACACAGAGAAGAGGTGAGAGAGACAGTGTGTTGACCATTACACAGAGGAGAAGAGGAGAGAGAGACAGTGTGTTGACCATTACACAGAGAAGAGGAGAGAGAGACAGTGTGTTGACCATTATACAGAGGAGAGACAGTGTTGACCATTATACAGAGAAGAGTGACAGTGTTGACCATTATACAGAGGAGAAGAGGTGGAGACAGTGTGTTGACCACTACACAGAGAAGAGAGAGACAGTGTGTTGACCATTACACAGAGGAGAGGGAGAGAGAGAGACAGTGTGTTGACCATTACACAGAGGAGAGAGAGACAGTGTGTTGACCATTACACAGAGAAGAGAGAGACAGTGTGTTGACCATTACACAGAGAAGAGAGAGACAGTGTGTTGACCATTACACAGAGAAGAGTGAGAGAGACAGTGTGTTGACCATTACACAGAGAAGAGAGAGAGAGAGACAGTGTGTTGACCATTATACAGAGGAGAGAGAGACAGTGTGTTGACCATTACACAGAGGAGAGAGAGACAGTGTGTTGACCATTACACAGAGAAGAGAGAGAGAGACAGTGTGTTGACCACTACACAGAGGAGAGAGAGAGAGAGACAGTGTGTTGACCATTACACAGAGAGAGAGAGAGACAGTGTGTTGACCATTACACAGAGAGAGAGAGAGAGAGACAGTGTGTTGACCATTACACAGAGGAGAGAGAGAGAGAGACAGTGTGTTGACCATTACACAGAGAAGAGAGAGAGAGAGACAGTGTGTTGACCATTACACAGAGAGAGAGAGAGACAGTGTGTTGACCATTACACAGAGAAGAGGTGAGAGAGAGACAGTGTGTTGACCATTACACAGAGAAGAGGTGAGAGAGACAGTGTGTTGACCATTACACAGAGGAGAGAGAGAGAGAGAGAGACAGTGTGTTGACCATTACACAGAGGAGAGAGAGACAGTGTGTTGACCATTACACAGAGAGAGAGAGAGACAGTGTGTTGACCATTACACAGAGAAGAGAGAGAGACAGTGTGTTGACCATTACACAGAGAAGAGAGAGAGAGACAGTGTGTTGACCATTATACAGAGAGAGAGACAGTGTGTTGAGAGAGAGAGAGACAGTGTGTTGACCATTACACAGAGAAGAGAGAGAGAGACAGTGTGTTGACCATTACACAGAGAGAGAGAGAGAGACAGTGTGTTGACCATTACACAGAGAAGAGAAGAGTGTGTTGACCATTACACAGAGGAGAGAGAGACAGTGTGTTGACCATTACACAGAGAAGAGAGAGAGAGACAGTGTGTTGACCATTACACAGAGAGAGAGAGAGACAGTGTGTTGACCATTACACAGAGAGAGAGAGAGACAGTGTGTTGACCATTACACAGAGAGGGAGAGAGAGAGACAGTGTGTTGACCATTACACAGAGAGAGAGAGAGAGAGACAGTGTGTTGACCATTACACAGAGAGAGAGAGAGAGAGACAGTGTGTTGACCATTACACAGAGAGAGAGAGAGAGACAGTGTGTTGACCATTACACAGAGAGAGAGAGAGACAGTGTGTTGACCATTACACAGAGAGAGAGAGAGACAGTGTGTTGACCATTACACAGAGTTGAGAGAGAGAGAGAGACAGTGTGTTGACCATTACACAGAGAGAGAGAGAGAGACAGTGTGTTGACCATTACACAGAGAGAGACCATTACACAGAGAGAGAGAGACAGTGTGTTGACCATTACACAGAGTGTGTTGAGAGAGAGAGAGAGACAGTGTGTTGACCATTACACAGAGAGAGACAGTGTGTTGACCATTACACAGAGAGAGAGAGACAGTGTGTTGACCATTACACAGAGAGAGAGAGAGAGACAGTGTGTTGACCATTACACAGAGAGAGAGAGAGACAGTGTGTTGACCATTACACAGAGGAGAGAGAGAGAGACAGTGTGTTGACCACTACACAGAGAGAGAGAGAGAGAGACAGTGTGTTGACCACTACACAGAGGAGAGAGAGACAGTGTGTTGACCATTACACAGAGAGAGAGAGAGACAGTGTGTTGACCATTACACAGAGAGAGAGAGAGACAGTGTGTTGACCATTACACAGAGGAGAGAGAGAGAGAGACAGTGTGTTGACCACTACACAGAGGAGAGAGAGAGACAGTGTGTTGACCACTACACAGAGGAGAAGAGGTGAGAGACCCATCCAGACATTAACTCTAAACATAACAACATCGCCCTCTGGAGGCGAACTACTGCACAACAGGGCTGTTTTCAGCAGGGCACAACGACGTGGAGTGTTCAGAAAGAAATAGATGACGTTTAAATCAAAACAGGAATAACAGACAATAGGAATAGCTTGGAGATAAGAACGGTTGAGTCTTGAGAAGTTAGAGCATCTCCTGGGCATAACGAGACCACACAAAGAAAAAGCAATGGAAAGAAAGAGATGTATTTATTTGTTGTTTGTCAATACATAGACACATCAAATACAGCATGTCTATACCTTTATGGTGCAATGTACATTTAAAATAGACCCCACAGTAACACGTAATCACATTTCCTAAAGCGTTGATGCCGTTCATGACGATAAATCCACCGTGGTCCCAAATGCACTGAAAGATAAAGACGCGCCTGGATGCAGAGACAGTAAACTTCCTCTATTCTAATAAGAGATATTCACATGGCTTGGTGTTCAGAGAAAGTTCAAATCAGACGTGATACCATACCACCACCCCAAAAAAAACTACATCTCTGTAGAAGTGTCAAAACAACCTTTATTTAAAGCACGTCAGATCCAACGTGTGACACAAAGTGTCCTAAACCTTCTGTTTTCTGAAGAACGCTTCTAGTATGTTCTCTCTACCTCGATGCAGAAGCAACGGCTCAGTTTCCACGACCCAAAACCTGAAGTACATCATGATTTTTAAAAAAAATGTACCTTTTTGATGCACTGCTGGAACATAAAATACCTGTTGAGTGGGAGGATTAAACTGAAACATTGTCCTGATTGATTCGTTTTCCTTGTGTCACATTATCCCAGACTGAAGAATTATCCTTCAGTCAGTCCAGCAAAAAAACATAAACACATGGAAGAATGTTTGAGTCTCACAAAACAAAACCAGTGTTATTGTCCTTTAATACAACATATATTAGTACAGAACAAAACCAGTGTTATTGTCCTTTAATACAACATATATTACAGAACAAAACCAGTGTTATTGTCCTTTAATACAACATATATTACTACAGAACAAAACCAGTGTTATTGTCCTTTAATACAACATATATTACAGAACAAAACCAGTGTTATTGTCCTTTAATAAACAACAGAACAAAACCAGTGTATACCTTCTGTTTTCTACAGAACAAAACCAGTGTTATTGTCCTTTAATACAACATATATTAGTACAGAACAAAACCAGTGTTATTGTCCTTTAATACAACATATATTAGTACAGAACAAAACCAGTGTTATTGTCCTTTAATACAACATATATTGATTCGTTTACAGAACAAAACCAGTGTTATTATCCTTCAGTCAACCAGTAAAAACAAAACACATTATTGTCCTTTAATACAACATATATTAGTCTACAGAACAAAACCAGTGTTATTGTCCTTTAATACAACATATATTAGTACAGAACAAAACCAGTGTTATTGTCCTTTAATACAACATATATTAGTACAGAACAAAACCAGTGTTATTGTCCTTTAATACAACATATATTATTACAGAACAAAACCAGTGTACAGAACAAAACCAGTGTTATTGTCCTTTAATACAACATATATTAGTACAGAACAAAACCAGTGTTATTGTCCTTTAATACAACATATATTAGTACAGAACAAAACCAGTGTTATTGTCCTTTAATACAACATATATTAGTACAGAACAAAACCAGTGTTATTGTCCTTTAATACAACATATATTAGTACAGAACAAAACCAGTGTTATTGTCCTTTAATACAACATATATTAGTACAGAACAAAACCAGTGTTATTGTCCTTTAATACAACATATATTAGTACAGAACAAAACCAGTGTTATTGTCCTTTAATACAACATATATTAGTACAAAACATATTAGTACAGAACAAAACCAGTGTTATTGTCCTTTAATACAACATATATTAGTACAGAACAAAACCAGTGTTATTGTCCTTTAATACAACATATATTAGTACAGAACAAAACCAGTGTTATTGTCCTTTAATACAACATATATTAGTACAGAACAAAACCAGTGTTATTGTCCTTTAAGTGTTACAACATATATTAGTACAGAACAAAACCAGTGTTATTGTCCTTTAATACAACATATATTAGTACAGAACAAAACCAGTGTTATTGTCCTTTAATACAACATATATTAGTACAGAACAAAACCAGTGTTATTGTCCTTTAATACAACATATATTAGTACAGAACAAAACCAGTGTTATTGTCCTTTAATACAACATATATTAGTACAGAACAAAACCAGTGTTATTGTCCTTTAATACAACATATATTAGTACAGAACAAAACCAGTGTTATTGTCCTTTAATACAACATATATTAGTACAGAACAAAACCAGTGTTATTGTCCTTTAATACAACATATATTACTACAGAACAAAACCAGTGTTGTGTTCATCAGGAAACACAACGGGGAAAAACTGACACGAGCGTTTCTTATTGGACAGGTAAGTACCTCACTGTTTCACTCTGGTTTTTTTCTTCTGTTTTGCACCAATATGAACATGACCCAGACCTACATGAAACAGGACATTAGACAACAGTAGTCGTTCTCTGACCCAGACCTACATGAAACAGGACATTAGACAACAGTAGTCGTTCTCTGACCCAGACCTACATGAAACAGGACATTAGACAACAGTAGTCGTTCTCTGACCCAGACCTACATGAAACAGGACATTAGACAACAGTAGTCGTTCTCTGACCCAGACCTACATGAAACAGGACATTAGACAACAGTAGTCGTTTTCTGACCCAGACCTACATGAAACAGGACATTAGACAACAGTAGTCGTTCTCTGAGCCAGACCTACATGAAACAGGACATTAGACAACAGTAGTCGTTCTCTGACCCAAACCTACATGAAACAGGACATTAGACAACAGTAGTCGTTCTCTGAGCCAGACCAACATGAAGGAGGACATTAGACAACAGTAGTCGTTCTCTGAGCCAGACCTACATGAAGGAGGACATTAGACAACAGTAGTCGTTCTCTGAGCCAGACCAACATGAAGGAGGACATTAGACAACAGTAGTCGTTCTCTGAGCCAGACCAACATGAAGGAGGACATTAGACAACAGTAGTCGTTCTCTGAGCCAGACCAACATGAAGGAGGACATTAGACAACAGTAGTCGTTCTCTGACCCAGACCTACATGAAACAGGACATTAGACAACAGTAGTCGTTCTCTGACCCAGACCTACATGAACAGACAAAGCTGTGTGTCTTAAAATATATATCATGTACTGCCAATTAAAGTATGTTCACTCTCTACACACAAGTTCTGCCCCCAACCCAGGGTTTTCCAAACTCGGTCCACAGGTTTATTTGGTTTTGTTGCCCCGAGCACTACACAGCTGACTCAAATGATCAACGCTTGTCCCAACCCATTAAAGTATGTTCACTGTCGACACACAAGTTCTGCCCCTAACCCAGGGTTCCCCAAACAGGCTTATACAAGTTCTACATGACTCACGCGACATGGTATCTACAGAAGAGACCGTCTGAAAACAACACTGTTCTCTGTCTGCAGGGCTTGGTATCTACAGAAGAGACCGTCTGAAAACAACACTGTTCTCTGTCTGCGGGTACATGGTATCTACAGAAGAGACCGTCTGAAAACAACACGGTTCTCTGTCTGCGGGTACATGTTCAGATCGCAAAATACAAATCACCTTATTTGGCAATCAGATTTAAAAAGATCCCTTTCCTAAACTAAATTAAACCAGAGCTTTATCTATGAACACAATGGATTTAAGTGGTTGGGGCTGTCTCAATGAAACTGGGATCGAAGTGTGCATGAAAAATGGCACCCTATTATCCCCTATATAGTGGTACAACTATAGACCAGAGCCCTATTCCCTATATAGTGGTACTACTATAGACCAGAGCCCTATTCCCTATATAGTGGTACTACTATAGACCAGAACCCTATTCCCTATATAGTGGTACTACTATAGACCAGAGTCTTATTCCCTATATAGTGGTACTACTATAGACCAGAGTCCTATTCCCTATATAGTGGTACTACTATGGACCAGAGCCCTAATCCCTATATAGTGGTACTACTATAGACCAGAGCCCTATTCCCTATATAGTGGTACTACTATAGACCAGAACCCTATTCCCTATATAGTGGTACTACTATAGACCAGAGCCCTATTCCCTATATAGTGGTACTACTATAGACCAGAGCCCTATTCCCTATATAGTGGTACTACTATAGACCAGAGCCCTATTACCTATATAGTGGTACTACTATAGACCAGAGCCCTATTCCCTATATAGTGGTACTACTATAGACCAGAGCCCTATTCCCTATATAGTGCACTACTTCTGAACAGAGTCCTATGTGGGGTAAGTATAGGGGGCCATTTGGGCAGCGTAAGCACCAAGCAGTCACGTTGACTGGAGTGCTGCTTTGGAGGCACAATCTAAAGGTTGGGTTTTATCTAAACAGACCGTCAAGGGGCAATCTGCAGTTGAAACAATAACGTGTCCACCCCACCACTGTTTTGGTTAAAAGCTGAGGGATGGGGTTGGAGATTTGTAAACACTCTCAAATTCATAAGACAGAGCTATGGATGCAAGGACTGACCATCCATGATATCAAATTGATAGTTCTAACACTGTTTGGGGAGAGAGGGTATAATAGGAACTGTATCTATGGTTCTGGGTCTAATCAGAACTATGTGTATGGTTCTGGGTCTAATCAGGACTAGATCTATGGTTCTGGGTCTAATCAGAACTAGATCTATGGTTCTGGGTCTAATCAGAACTAGATCTATGGTTCTGGGTCTAATCAGAACTAGATCTATGGTTCTGGGTCTAATCAGAACTAGATCTATGGTTCTGGGTCTAATCAGAACTAGATCTATGGTTCTGGGTCTAATCAGAACTGCAGTATCTATGGTTCTGGGTCTAATCAGAACTATGTGTAGAACTAGATCTATGGTTCTGGGTCTAATCAGAACTAGATCTATGGTTCTGGGTCTAATCAGAACTAGATCTATGGTTCTGGGTCTAATCAGAGCTATGTGTATGGTTCTGGGTCTAATCAGACTAGATCTATGGTTCTGGGTCTAATCAGAACTAGATCTATGGTTCTAGCTAATAGTATCTATGGTTCTGGGTCTAATCAGAGCTAGATCTATGGTTCTGGGTCTAATCAGAGCTAGCTATATCTATGGTTCTGGTCTAATCAGAGCTATATCTATGGTTCTGGTCTAATCAGAGCTGCTAATCTATGGTTCTGGGTCTAATCAGAGCTGCTATATCTATGGTTCTGGGTCTAATCAGAGCTGCTATATCTATGGTTCTGGGTCTAATCAGAACTATATCTATGTTTCTGGGTCTAATCAGAGCTATGTGATCTATGGTTCTGGGTCTAATCAGAGCTATATCTATGGTTCTGGGTCTAATCAGAACTAGATCTATGGTTCTGGGTCTAATCAGAGCTGCTATATCTATGGTTCTGGGTCTAATCAGAACTATATCTATGGTTCTGGGTCTAATCAGAGCTGCTATATCTATGGTTCTGGGTCTAATCAGAGCTGCTAGATCTATGGTTCTGGGTCTAATCAGAGCTAGATCTATGGTTCTGAGTCTAATCAGAGCTAGATCTATGGTTCTGAGTCTAATCAGAGCTAGATCTATGGTTCTGGGTCTAATCAGAGCTGCTAGATCTATGGTTCTGGGTCTAATCAGAGCTGCTAGATCTATGGTTCTGGGTCTAATCAGAACTATATCTATGGTTCTGGGTCTAATCAGAGCTGCTATATCTATGGTTCTGGGTCTAATCAGAGCTATATCTATGGTTCTGGGTCTAATCAGAGCTGCTATATCTATGGTTCTGGGTTTAATCAGAGTTGCTAGATCTATGGTTCTGTGTCTAATCAGAGCTGCTATATCTATGGTTCTGGGTCTAATCAGAGCTGCTATATCTGTGGTTCTGTGTCTAATCAGAGTTGCTATATCTATGGTTCTGGGTCTAATCAGAGCTGCTATATCTATGGTTCTGGGTCTAATCAGAGCTGCTAAATCTATGGTTCTGGGTCTAATCAGAGCTGCTAAATCTATGGTTCTGGGTCTAATCAGAGCTAGATCTATGGTTCTGGGTCTAATCAGAGCTGCTATATCTATGGTTCTGGGTCTAATCAGAGCTATATCTATGGTTCTGGGTCTAATCAGAGCTGCTATATCTATGGTTCTGGGTCTAATCAGAGCTGCTAGATCTATGGTTCTGGGTCTAATCAGAACTATATCTATGGTTCTGGGTCTAATCAGAGCTGCTATATCTATGGTTCTGGGTCTAATCAGAACTAGATCTATGGTTCTGGGTCTAATCCGAGCTGCTATATTTATGGTTCTGGGTTTAATCAGAGTTGCTAGATCTATGGTTCTGTGTCTAATCAGAGCTGCTATATCTATGGTTCTGGGTCTAATCAGAGCTGCTATATCTATGGTTCTGGGTCTAATCAGAGCTGCTATATCTATGGTTCTGGGTCTAATCAGAGCTGCTATATCTATGGTTCTGTGTCTAATCAGAGCTGCTATATCTGTGGTTCTGTGTCTAATCAGAGCTGCTATATCTATGGTTCTGGGTCTAATCAGAGCTGCTATATCTATGGTTCTGGGTCGAATCAGAACTAGATCTATGGTTCTGGGTCGCATCAGAACTGCTGTATCTATGGTTCTGGGTCGAGTCAGAACTAGATCTATGGTTCTGGGTCTAATCAGAGCTGCTATATCTATGGTTCTGGGTGTAATCAGAGCTATGTGTATGGTTCTGGGTCTAATCAGAACTATGTGTATGGTTCTGGGTCTAATCAGAACTATGTGTATGGTTCTGGGTCTAATCAGAGCTATGTGTATGGTTCTGGGTCTAATCAGCACTATGTGTATGGTTCTGGGTCTTCTTGGTCCTGCGACCCAGGTGGTAGTAGTAGAGGAGTGTGATGATGAGGAAGAGGACTTCACTGAGGAGGAGGAGGATGGCAGAGTTTGACATCAGACCCAGCTCCACCAGGGTGATGCTGGTCACTGCAACGAGAGAGAGAGGACACACCTTTTACAACTAGGGTTAATTAAGTACAGTGGGGCAAAAAAGTATTTAGTCAGCCACCAATTGTGCAAGTTCTCCCACTTAAAAAGATGAGAGAGGCCTGTAATTTTCATCATAGGTACACTTCAACTATGACAGACAAAATGAGAAAGAAAATCCAGAAAATCACATTGTAGAATTTTTTATTTATTTATTTGCAAATTATGGTGGATATATAGGGGACACAGTGACATCTGGGATACAGCCTATACAAATGTAATGTGTTATACTGATACAGAGGGGATATATAGGGGACATCTGGGATACAGCCTATACAAATGTAATGTGTTATACTGATACAGAGGGGATATATAGGGGACATCTGGGATACAGCCTATACAAATGTAATGTGTTATACTGATACAGAGGGGATATATAGGGGGGGACATCTGGGATACAGCATCTATACAAATGTAATCTGTTATACTGATACAGACGGTGGGATATATAGGGGGGGACATCTGGGATACAGACATCTGATACAAATGTACATCATACTGATACAGACAGGGGATATATAGGGGGGGACATCTGATATATAGGGGACACGGGACATCTGGGATACAGCCTATACAAATGTAATGTGTTATACTGATACAGAGGGGATATATATAGGGGGGGACATCTGGGATACAGCCTATACAAATGTAATGTGTTATACTGATATATAGGGGACATCTGGGATACAGCCTATACAAATGTAATGTGTTATACTGATACAGAGGGGATATATAGGGGACATCTGGGATACAGCCTATACAAATGTAATGTGTTATACTGATACAGAGGGGATATATGGGGGACACGGTGACATCTGATATATAGGGGACACGGTGACATCTGATATATAGGGGACATGGGGACATCTGATATATAGGGGACACAGTGACATCTGGGATGCAGCCTATACAAATGTAATGTGCTATACTGATACAGAGGGGACATATAGGGGACATCTGGGATACAGCCTATACAAATGTAATGTGTTATACTGATACAGAGGGGATATATAGGGGACATCTGGGATACAGCCTATACAAATGTAATGTGTTATACTGATACAGAGGGGGGATATATAGGGGACATCTGGGATGCCTATACAAATGTAATGTGTTATACTGATACAGAGGGGATATATAGGGGACATCTGGGATACAGCCTATACAAATGTAATGTGTTATACTGAGGGGACAGAGGGGATATATAGGGGACACGGTGACATCTGATATATAGGGGACACGGTGACATCTGATATATAGGGGACACGGGGACATCTGGGATACAGCCTATACAAATGTAATGTGTTATACTGATACAGAGGGGATATATAGGGGACATCTGGGATACAGCCTATACAAATGTAATGTGTTATACTGATACAGAGGGGATATATAGGGGACATCTGGGATACAGCCTATACAAATGTAATGTGTTATACTGATACAGAGGGGATATATAGGGGACATCTGGGATACAGCCTATACAAATGTAATGTGTTATACTGATACAGAGGGGATATATAGGGGACATCTGGGATACAGCCTATACAAATGTAATGTGTTATACTGATACAGAGGGGATATATAGGGGACATCTGGGATACAGCCTATACAAATGTAATGTGTTATACTGATACAGAGGGGATATATAGGGGACATCTGGGATACAGCCTATACAAATGTAATGTGCTATACTGATACAGAGCCAACAGAAAGTATTCAGACCGCTTGACTTTTTACACGTTGGTGGGTTAAAGCCTTATTCTAAAATGGATTATATCGCCCCCCCCCTCCTCTCATCAATCTACACACAATACCCCATAATGACATCACAATACCCCATAATGACATCACAATACCCCATAATGACATCACAATACCCCATAATGACATCACAGTACCCCATAATGACATCACAATACCCCATAATGACATCACAATACCCCATAATGACATCACAGTACCCCATAATGACATCACAATACCCCATAATGACATCACAATACCCCATAATGACATCACAATACCCCATAATGACATCACAATACCCCATAATGACCAAGCAAACACAGGTATATATATATATATATATATATATATATATATATATTTTAAACGGACATATTACATTTACATAAGTATTCAGACCTTTTACTCTGTACTTTGTTGAAGCACCTTTGGCAGTGATTACAGCCTTGAGTCTTCTTGGGTATGATGCTACAAGCTTGGCACACCTGTATTTGGGAAGTTTCTCCCATTCATCTCTGCAGATCCTCTTATGCTTTGTCAGGTTGGATGGGGAGCGTCACTGCACAGCTATTTTCAGGTCTCTCCAGAGATGTTCGACCGGGTTCAAGTCCAGGCTCTGGCTGGGCCACTCAAGGACATTCAGAGACTTGTCCCGAAGCCGCTCCTGCGTTGTTTTGGCTGTGTGTTTAGGGTCGTTGTCCTGTTGGAAGGTGAAGCTTCGCCCTAGTCTGAGGTCCTGAGTGCTCTGGAGCAGGCTTTCATCAAGGATCTCTCTGTACTTTGCACCGTTCATCCTTGCCTCAATCCTGTCTAGTCTTCCAGTCCCTGCCGCTGAAAATCATCCCCACAGTATGATGCTGCCACCACCATGCTTCACCATAGGATGGTGCCAGGTTTCCTCCAGACATGACGCTTGGCATTCAGGCCAAAAAGTTCAATCTTGGTTTCATCAGACCAGAGAATCTTGTTTCTCATAGTCAGAATCTTTAGGTGCCTTTTGGCAAACTCCAAGCGGGCTGTCGTGTGCCTTTTACTGAGGAGTGGATTCCGTCTGGCCACTCTATCATATTGGCCTGATTGGTGGAGCGCTGCAGAGATAGTTGTCTTCTGGAAGGTTCTCCCATCTGCACAGAGGAACTCTGGAGCTCTGTCAGAGTGACCATCAGGTTCTTGGTCACCTCCCTGACCAAGGCCCTTCACTGATTGCTCAGTTTGTCAGGGCGGCCAGTTCTAGGAAGAGTCTTGGTGGTTCCAAACTTCTTCCATTTAAGAATGATGGAGGCCAGCTGTGTTCTTGGGGACCTTAAATGCTACAGAAATGTTTTGGTACCCTTCCCCAGATCTGTGCCTCGACACAATTCTTATCTCTGAGCTCTACGGACAATTCCTTTGACCTCATGGCTTGGTTATTGCTCTGACATGCACTGTCAACTGTGGGACATTATATACAGGTGTGTGCCTTTCCAAATCATATCCAATCAATTGAATTTACCACAGTTGGACTCCAATCAAGTTGTAGAAACATCTCAAGGATGATCAACGGAAACAAGATGAACCTGAGCTCAATTTCGAGTTTCATAGCAAAGAGTCTGAATACTAATGTAGATAAGGTATTTCAGTTTAATTTGTTATAAAATTTGCAAAAATGTTCTAAAAACCTGTTTACGCTTTGTCATTATGGGGTATTGTTTTTTATTTTACCTTTATTTAACTTCAGTTAAGTTCAGCAAGTCAGTTAAGAACAAATTCTTATTTTCAATGACGGCCTAGGAACAGTGGGTTAACTGCCTGTTCAGGGGCAGAACGACAGATTTGTACCTTGTCAGCTCGGGGATTTGAACTTGCAACCTTCTGGTTACTAGTCCAACACTCTAACCACTAGGCTACCTGCTGGTTACTAGTCCAACACTCTAACCACTAGGCTACCTGCTGGTTACTAGTCCAACACCCTGCCGCCCCCCTACACTCTAACCACTAGGCTACCCTGCCACCCCTACACTCTAACCACTAGGCTACCCTGCCACCCCTCCACTCCAACCACTAGGCTACCCTGCCGCCCCTCCACTCCAACCACTAGGCTACCCTGCCACCCCTCCACTCCAACCACTAGGCTACCCTGCAGCCCCTCCACTCCAACCACTAGGCTACCCTGCCGCCCCTCCACTCTAACCACTAGGCTACCCTGCCGCCCCTCCACTCCAACCACTAGGCTACCCTGCCACCCCTCCACTCCAACCACTAGGCTACCCTGCCGCCCCTCCACTCCAACCACTAGGCTACCCTGCCGCCCCTACACTCCAACCACAAGGCTACCCTGCCACCCCTACACTCCAACCACTAGGCTACCCTGCCGCCCCTCCACTCCAACCACTAGGCTACCCTGCCGCCCCTCCACTCCAACCACTAGGCTACCCTGCCACCCCTCCACTCCAACCACTAGGCTACCCTGCCGCCCCTCCACTCCAACCACTAGGCTACCCTGCCACCCCTCCACTCCAACCACTAGGCTACCCTGCCGCCCCTCCACTCCAACCACTAGGCTACCCTGCCCCCCTCCACTCCAACCACTAGGCTACCCTGCCGCCCCTACACTCCAACCACTAGGCTACCCTGCCGCCCCTACACTCCAACCACTAGGCTACCCTGCCGCCCCTACACTCCAACCACTAGGCTACCCTGCCGCCCCTCCACTCCAACCACTAGGCTACCCTGCCGCCCCTACACTCCAACCACTAGGCTACCCTGCCCCCCTACACTCCAACCACTAGGCTACCCTGCCGCCCCTACACTCCAACCACTAGGCTACCCTGCCGCCCCTACACTCCAACCACTAGGCTACCCTGCCGCCCCTACACTCCAACCACTAGGCTACCCTGCCGCCCCTACACTCCAACCACTAGGCTACCCTGCCGCCCCTCCACTCCAACCACTAGGCTACCCTGCCGCCCCCCTCCAACCACTCCACCCTGCCGCCCCTACACTCCAACCACTAGGCTACCCTACCCTGCCGCCCCTACACTCCAACCACTAGGCTACCCTGCCACCCCTACACTCCAACCACTAGGCTACCCTGCCGCCCCTACACTCCACTCCAACCACTAGGCTACCCTGCCACCCCTACACTCCACTCAACCACTAGGCTACCCTGCCACCCCTACACTCCACTCTAACCACTAGGCTACCCTGCCACCCCTACACTCCACTCTAACCACTAGGCTACCCTGCCACCCCTACACTCCACTCTAACCACTAGGCTACCCTGCCGCCCCTACACTCCACTCTAACCACTAGGCTACCCTGCCGCCCCTACACTCCAACCACTAGGCTACCCTGCCGCCCCTACACTCCAACCACTAGGCTACCCTGCCACCCCTACACTCCAACCACTAGGCTACCCTGCCGCCCCTACACTCCAACCACTAGGCTACCCTGCCGCCCCTCCACTCCAACCACTAGGCTACCCTGCCGCCCCTACACTCCACTCTAACCACTAGGCTACCCTGCCACCCCTACACTCCACCAACCACTAGGCTACCCTGCCGCCCCTACACTCCACCAACCACTAGGCTACCCTGCCGCCCCTACACTCCACCAACCACTAGGCTACCCTGCCGCCCCTACACTCCACTCTAACCACTAGGCTACCCTGCCACCCCTACACTCCACTCTAACCACTAGGCTACCCTGCCGCCCCTACACTCCACTCTAACCACTAGGCTACCCTGCCGCCCCTACACTCCACTCCAACCACTAGGCTACCCTGCCGCCCCTACACTCCACTCTAACCACTAGGCTACCCTGCCACCCCTACACTCCACTCTAACCACTAGGCTACCCTGCCGCCCCTACACTCCACCAACCACTAGGCTACCCTGCCGCCCCTACACTCCACTCTAACCACTAGGCTACCCTGCCGCCCCTACACTCCACTCTAACCACTAGGCTACCCTGCCGCCCCTACACTCCACTCTAACCACTAGGCTACCCTGCCGCCCCTACACTCCACTCTAACCACTAGGCTACCCTGCCGCCCCTACACTCCACTCTAACCACTAGGCTACCCTGCCGCCCCTACACTCCACTCTAACCACTAGGCTACCCTGCCGCCCCTACACTCCACTCTAACCACTAGGCTACCCTGCCGCCCCTACACTCCACTCTAACCACTAGGCTACCCTGCCGCCCCTACACTCCACTCCAACCACTAGGCTACCCTGCCGCCCCTACACTCCACTCTAACCACTAGGCTACCCTGCCGCCCCTACACTCCACTCTAACCACTAGGCTACCCTGCCGCCCCTACACTCCACTCTAACCACTAGGCTACCCTAACCCGCTACCCCCCTCCACTCTAACCACTAGGCTACCCTGCCGCCCCTACACTCCACTCTAACCACTAGGCTACCCTGCCGCCCCTACACTCCACTCTAACCACTAGGCTACCCTGCCGCCCCTACACTCCACTCTAACCACTAGGCTACCCTGCCGCCCCTACACTCCACTCTAACCACTAGGCTACCCTGCCGCCCCTACACTCCAACCACTAGGCTACCCTGCCGCCCCTACACTCCACCAACCACTAGGCTACCCTGCCGCCCCTACACTCCAACCACTAGGCTACCCTGCCGCCCCTACACTCCAACCACTAGGCTACCCTGCCGCCCCTACACTCCACCAACCACTAGGCTACCCTGCCGCCCCCCTCCACTCCAACCACTAGGCTACCCTGCCGCCCCTACACTCCACCAACCACTAGGCTACCCTGCCGCCCCTACACTCCACCAACCACTAGGCTACCCTGCCACCCCTACACTCCACTCTAACCACTAGGCTACCCTGCCGCCCCTACACTCCACTCTAACCACTAGGCTACCCTGCCACCCCTACACTCCACTCTAACCACTAGGCTACCCTGCCGCCCCTACACTCCACTCTAACCACTAGGCTACCCTGCCACCCCTACACTCCACTCTAACCACTAGGCTACCCTGCCACCCATACACTCCACTCTAACCACTAGGCTACCCTGCCACCCCTACACTCCACTCTAACCACTAGGCTACCCTGCCGCCCCTACACTCCACTCTAACCACTAGGCTACCCTGCCGCCCCTACACTCCACTCTAACCACTAGGCTACCCTGCCGCCCCTACACTCCACCAACCACTAGGCTACCCTGCCGCCCCTACACTCCAACCACTAGGCTACCCTGCCACCCCTCCACTCCAACCACTAGGCTACCCTGCCGCCCCTACACTCCAACCACTAGGCTACCCTGCCGCCCCTCCACTCCAACCACTAGGCTACCCTGCCGCCCCTACACTCCACTCTAACCACTAGGCTACCCTGCCGCCCCTACACTCCACTCTAACCACTAGGCTACCCTGCCGCCCCTACACTCCACTCTAACCACTAGGCTACCCTGCCGCCCCTACACTCCACTCTAACCACTAGGCTACCCTGCCGCCCCTACACTCCACTCTAACCACTAGGCTACCTGCCGCCCCTACACTCCACTCTAACCACTAGGCTACCCTGCCGCCCCTACACTCCACTCTAACCACTAGGCTACCCTGCCGCCCCTACACTCCACTCTAACCACTAGGCTACCCTGCCGCCCCTACACTCCACTCTAACCACTAGGCTACCCTGCCGCCCCTACACTCCACTCTAACCACTAGGCTACCCTGCCGCCCCTACACTCCACTCTAACCACTAGGCTACCCTGCCGCCCCTACACTCCACTCTAACCACTAGGCTACCCTGCCGCCCCTACACTCCACTCTAACCACTAGGCTACCCTGCCGCCCCTACACTCCACTCTAACCACTAGGCTACCCTGCCGCCCCTACACTCCACTCTAACCACTAGGCTACCCTGCCGCCCCTACACTCCACTCTAACCACTAGGCTACCCTGCCGCCCCTACACTCCACTCTAACCACTAGGCTACCCTGCCGCCCCCACTCCACTCTAACCACTAGGCTACCCTGCCGCCCTACACTCCACTCTAACCACTAGGCTACCCTGCCGCCCCTACACTCCACTCTAACCACTAGGCTACCCTGCCGCCCCTACACTCCACTCTAACCACTAGGCTACCCTGCCGCCCCTACACTCCACTCTAACCACTAGGCTACCCTGCCGCCCCTACACTCCACTCTAACCACTAGGCTACCCTGCCGCCCCTACACTCCACTCTAACCACTAGGCTACCCTGCCGCCCCTACACTCCACTCTAACCACTAGGCTACCCTGCCGCCCCTACACTCCACTCTAACCACTAGGCTACCCTGCCGCCCCTACACTCCACTCTAACCACTAGGCTACCCTGCCGCCCCTACACTCCACTCTAACCACTAGGCTACCCTGCCGCCCCTACACTCCACTCTAACCACTAGGCTACCCTGCCGCCCCTACACTCCACTCTAACCACTAGGCTACCCTGCCGCCCCTACACTCCACTCTAACCACTAGGCTACCCTGCCGCCCCTACACTCCACTCTAACCACTAGGCTACCCTGCCGCCCCTACACTCCACTCTAACCACTAGGCTACCCTGCCGCCCCTACACTCCACTCTAACCACTAGGCTACCCTGCCGCCCCTACACTCCACTCTAACCACTAGGCTACCCTGCCGCCCCTACACTCCACTCTAACCACTAGGCTACCCTGCCGCCCCTACACTCCACTCTAACCACTAGGCTACCCTGCCGCCCCTACACTCCACTCTAACCACTAGGCTACCCTGCCGCCCCTACACTCCACTCTAACCACTAGGCTACCCTGCCGCCCCTACACTCCACTCTAACCACTAGGCTACCCTGCCGCCCCTACACTCCACTCTAACCACTAGGCTACCCTGCCGCCCCTACACTCCACTCTAACCACTAGGCTACCCTGCCGCCCCATTGTGTTTAGATTGGTAAGGATTTTTTTTTAATGACTCCATTTTAGAATAAGGCTTTAACGTGGCAAAATGTAGAAAAAGTCAAAGGGGTCTGAATACCCTCTGAAGGCTGTGTATGTGATCATCTGGACCACTAGATGGAGCTTCACTCTCAGTCAATTCAATTCAAGGGGCTTTACTGTCAGGGGAAACATGTGTTTACATCGCCAAAGCAAGTGAAATAGATAAACAAAACAATCAAAAAAATGAACAATAAACATTACACTCACAAAAGTTCCAAAATAATTTCAAAATGTCATATTATAATGTCTATATACAAGTGTTGTCACGATGTGCAAATAGTTAAAGTACAAAAGGAGAAAATGAATAAACAAACGTAAATAAGGGTTGCATTTACAATGGTGTTTGTTCTTCACTGGTTGACCTTTTCTCGTGGCAACACCCTCATCCTGGCAGTTCACTTCAGGGCTCATATATATCAAGCATCTCAGAGCGGGAGTACTGATCTAGAATCAGATCCCTCGTTGTCTCTGTGATCTTACTCATAACACTCTAAAAGGTTAAACTGATCCTAGATCAGCAGTCCTACTTTGATACAGTACATACGGCTCCTGGTCCCCTCGTCCATGTAATGTTATTCGTTACACTCTAAAAGGTTAAACTGGTCCCAGATCAGCAGTCCTACTTTGATACAGTACATATACGGCCCCAGACTTCCCTTCAGTCGACACTGCAGGACTGAACAGAGATTGATTTTCCACTGATGTGTGAATGTCTCTTATTGAAGTATTAGAGGAGACGGGAGGAGATAACATGGACTCGTCTGGACTCAGTCCCTCCCTAAATACACACTACTGTTACTGATCATAGACACTACTATTACTGATCATAGACAATCCTGTTACTGATCATAGACAATCCTGTAACCTACAGATCGTTTGTAAAGAACAACTCCGATAACATGTTCCAATCATAAACCAATAGGTGAAGCCCAGTACATCCTTACTGCACAGTCGTTAGTGTTGTTAGTAAATGGATATTAGGACAGAACAACGGATCCCTCACCCAGGAACTGGACAGACAAGAGGCAGGCCTCGGTCAGCAGGGTCCACTGGATAATGGCCTTCTCTGATGTGTACAGACCTTTCCACATGATCAATGAGACACCTGGTGGGGGGGGGGAGAAAAAAGAGAGAGCGAGAGAGAGACAGAGAGAGAGAGAGAGAGGAGACAGAGAGAGAGAGGAGACAGAGAGAGAGATGTTTAGCATTAGGGTGAGGACTACAGTTGTCTAGTGTAGCCAGCCTTCTAAAACCCTGTTGTCTCGATCACTCCACTACTGAAAGTACTGTGAGAAGTCTGGGTTTCCGAGGTCAGGTCCACATCGGTTCACATCAGAACGGATCCAGACAACCAGATCTCTCAGCTACTAATTCCTTCCTTCCTGGAAGTGGCTGGATTTTAACACTGTACTAGAGTAGGGAGGACATCCTGTCCATCAGGAAGTAGTGAGCCCTTCTGATGACCCCAGCCCACACAGAGCCTTGGATAGATACAGTATAATACTATATTTAGAACTATATAGTACATCTGTGGCTCCGCTCCAACCAAGGCCGTTACTGAACAGACAGTAGAGGAACTGTGTCTGTGTTCCAAAAGGCACCCTATTCCCTATTAGTGCGCACTACTTTCAACCAGAGCTCTATGGAACCTGGACAAAAGTAGTGCACTATAAAACATGGAATAGGGTGCCATTTGGGACGGACCCTGTATCTTCACCCCTTGTTTCCTACAGCCTTCCGCTGTTAAGGGATTATCCTCTCTTCCTTCCTGTCTTTCTCAGTCGGGTTCCGCCTTCCATCCATCCCTCTCTCTCTCCCTCCATCAGAGGGGGACTGTACAGTCACGCCTTGCTGTACTCAAATGCACTCACTCATCATGTAATACTGTAAAACATGGCGGACTGAATACGAACGTCTTAATACCCTGTGACAAAAACTATTAAAGCATTCATGATTATTACCATTTTATTACGCTAGGTAATTCCTCAGCTGGTCCTACCTGTTATTTAGCTAGGTAAGCCCTCAGCTGGTTCTACCTGTTATTTAGCTAGGTAAGCCCTCAGCTGGTTCTACCTGTTATTTAGCTAGGTAAGCCCTCAGCTGGTTCTACCTGTTATTTAGCTAGGTAAGCCCTCAGCTGGTCCTACCTGTTATTTAGCTAGGTAAGCCCTCAGCTGGTCCTACCTGTTATTTAGCTAGGTAAGCCCTCAGCTGGTTCTACCTGTTATTTAGCTAGGTAAGCCCTCAGCTGGTTCTACCTGTTATTTAGCTAGGTAAGCCCTCAGCTGGTTCTGGTCCTACCTGTTATTTAGCTAGCTAAGCCCTAAACTGGTTCTGGTTCTACCTGTTCCATCTAAAAGGAGATACAAAGTGAGATTCCATGACATAATGTATTCTCATTGTGATCTGGAGATGAACATGTTTGATGTATAATTGAATAAGGTTATATAGCAGGCGGTCTTTTCAACCCAGTTAAATAGATGTGTTTCTTTACCGGCATGAAAACCCCCTCTAGACATCTGAATGTTGTCCTCTTATCATACCTGGTGCCTCTTTCTGGGCCAACAAGTCACTCAACACGAACTACAGGATCCAGAATGCATTGCTTCATGTCCTCACTTTAACACTGTTCATCAACAACAAGTGTACTCTACCCTAGAGGAGTTAGTCAGGAACTCGACAGGACCATTAAATATTAAGAAGTACAGATGTTAAATCATTAATAGCTGCTAGAGTCTGATACTGTCACAGTAGACAGCCCTTACTGAGTAGTGCTCCTCCTCCCTAGAGTCTGATACTGTCACAGTAGACAGCCCTTACTGAGTAGTGCTCCTCCTCCCTAGAGTCTGATACTGTCACAGTAGACAGCCCTTACTGAGTAGTGCTCCTCCTCCCTAGAGTCTGATACTGTCACAGTAGAGAGCCCTTACTGAGTAGTGCTCCTCCTCCCTAGAGTCTGATACTGTCACAGTAGAGAGCCCTTACTGAGTAGTGCTCCTCCTCCCTAGAGTCTGATACTGTCACAGTAGAGAGCCCTTACTGAGTAGTGCTCCTCCATAGAGTCTGATACTGTCACAGTAGAGAGCCCTTACTGAGTAGTGCTCCTCCATAGAGTCTGATACTGTCACAGTAGACAGCCCTTACTGAGTAGTGCTCCTCCTCCCTAGAGTCTGATACTGTCACAGTAGACAGCCCTTACTGAGTAGTGCTCCTCCTCCCTAGAGTCTGATACTGTCACAGTAGACAGCCCTTACTGAGTAGTGCTCCTCCATAGAGTCTGATACTGTCACAGTAGAGAGCCCTTACTGAGTAGTGCTCCTCCTCCATAGAGTCTGATACTGTCACAGTAGACAGCCCTTACTGAGTAGTGCTCCTCCTCCATAGAGTCTGATACTGTCACAGTAGACAGCCCTTACTGAGTAGTGCTCCTCCCTAGAGTCTGATACTGTCACAGTAGACAGCCCTTACTGAGTAGTGCTCCTCCTCCCTAGAGTCTGATACTGTCACAGTAGAGAGCCCTTACTAAGTAGTGCTCCTCCTCCCTAGAGTCTGATACTGTCACAGTAGAGAGCCCTTACTGAGTAGTGCTCCTCCATAGAGTCTGATACTGTCACAGTAGACAGCCCTTACTGAGTAGTGCTCCTCCTCCCTAGAGTCTGATACTGTCACAGTAGACAGCCCTTACTGAGTAGTGCTCCTCCTCCCTAGAGTCTGATACTGTCACAGTAGACAGCCCTTACTGAGTAGTGCTCCTCCTCCCTAGAGTCTGATACTGTCACAGTAGACAGCCCTTACTGAGTAGTGCTCCTCCTCCCTAGAGTCTGATACTGTCACAGTAGACAGCCCTTACTGCGTAGTGCTCCTCCTCCCTAGAGTCTGATACTGTCACAGTAGAGAGCCCTTACTGAGTAGTGCTCCTCCTCCCTAGAGTCTGATACTGTCACAGTAGACAGCCCTTACTGAGTAGTGCTCCTCCTCCCTAGAGTCTGATACTGTCACAGTAGACAGTCCTTACTGAGTAGTGCTCCTCCATAGTCTGATACTGTCACAGTAGACAGCCCTTACTGAGTAGTGCTCCTCCTCCCTAGAGTCTGATACTGTCACAGTAGACAGTCCTTACTGAGTAGTGCTCCTCCATAGTCTGATACTGTCACAGTAGACAGCCCTTACTGAGTAGTGCTCCTCCTCCCTAGAGTCTGATACTGTCACAGTAGACAGCCCTTACTGAGTAGTGCTCCTCCATAGAGTCTGATGGAGATCCTGGTGGTCCTGAGCTCAAACACAAACTCATAGAGCTGACTGGGGAACACTAGAGCCTGTAGAGACAGACAGGGAGGAAGAGAGAGAGAAAGAGAGAGAGGGGAAAGAGGTGGGAGAGAGAGGAAGAGGGGAAAGAGGTGGGAGAGAGAGGGAGAGAGATGGGAAAGAGGTGGGAGAGAGGGAGAGAGAGAGGAAAGAGGTGGGAGAGAGAGAGAGCACAATATTAGAGAGACATATTTCCCCTCAGATTACACAGATCCACAAAGAATTCGAAAACAAATCCAATTTTGAAAAACTCCCATATCTACTGGGTGAAATTCCACAGTGTGCCATCACAGCAGCAAGATTTGTGACCTGTTGCCACGAGAAAAGGGCAACCAGTGAAGAACAAACACCATTGTAAATACAACCCATATTTATGCTTATTTATTTTATCTTGTGTCCTTTAGCCATTTGTACATTGTTAGAACACTGTATATATATATAATATGACATTTGTAATGTCTTTACTGTTTTGAAACTTCTGTATGTGTAATGTTTACTGTTAATTTTTGTTGTTTTTCACTTTATATATTCACTTTGTATGTTGTCTACCTCACTTGCTTTGGCAATGTTAACACATGTTTCCCATGCCAATAAAGCCCTTGAATTGAATTGAATTGAATTGAGTGGGAGAGAGAGGGAGGGGAGCGAGCGCAAGAGAGAGATTTGTTTTGAGAGAGGGAGAGAGAGAGCAAGAGAGAGATTTGTTTTGAGAGAGGGAGAGAGAGAGAGAGAGAGGGAGGAGAGAGTGAGGGAGAGAGCGGGAGAGAGAGAGGGGTAGGAGAGAGAGAGAGGTGGGAGAGAGAGGGGGAGGGAGGAGAGAGAGAGAAGAAGAGCTCAGTGTTACAGATGCTGTAAAATAATAATAACAACATGGTATAATAAGGCTTTTGATAGACCCAGAGACACCTGACAACCCATACAGCAGTAGTGTCTTCTGTCCTGGTTCTGGGTTCACCGGGGTTACAGGCTTTTCCCCCAACCAGGTAATAACACTCCTGATTCAACTAATCAACAAGCCCTTGATGAGTCAAATCAGATGTTGTTGTTGTTAGTGTGGGGCTGGAGAACAAGCCTGCACACCCTGTCCATTCCCCAGGACCAAGGAGATTGGGATTTCTATACAGTACAGCAGAGGTCAAGCTAAGTCCAGTTGACTAATGTACATTACTTACCAGTAAGGATATGGTTTAGTCCAGTTGACTAATGTACACTACTAAGGCTATGGTTTAGTCCAGTTGACTAGTGTACACTACTAAGGCTATGGTTTAGTCCAGTTGACTAGTATACACTACTTACTATTAAGGCTATGGTTTAGTCCAGTTGACTAGTGTACACTACTTACTATTAAGGCTATGGTTTAGTCCAGTTGACTAGTGTACACTACTTACTATTAAGGCTATGGTTTAGTCCAGTTGACTAGTGTACACTACTTACTATTAAGGCTATGGTTTAGTCCAGTACTTACTATTAAGGCTATGGTTTAGTCCAGTACTTACTATTAAGGCTATGGTTTAGTCCAGTACTTACTATTAAGGCTATGGTTTAGTCCAGTACTTACTATTAAGGCTATGGTTTAGTCCAGTACTTACTATTAAGGCTATGGTTTAGTCCAGTACTTACTATTAAGGCTATGGTTTAGTCCAGTACTTACTATTAAGGCTATGGTTTAGTCCAGTACTTACTATTAAGGCTATGGTTTAGTCCAGTACTTACTATTAAGGCTATGGTTTAGTCCAGTACTTACTATTAAGGCTATGGTTTAGTCCAGTACTTACTATTAAGGCTATGGTTTAGTCCAGTACTTACTATTAAAGCTATGGTTTAGTCCAGTACTTACTATTAAAGCTATGGTTTAGTCCAGTACTTACTATTAAAGCTATGGTTTAGTTCAGTACTTACTATTAAAGCTATGGTTTAGTCCAGTACTTACTATTAAAGCTATGGTTTAGTCCAGTACTTACTATTAAAGCTATGGTTTAGTCCAGTACTTACTATTAAAGCTATGGTTTAGTCCAGTACTTATTATTAAGGCTATGGTTTAGTCCAGTACTTACTATTAAAGCTATGGTTTAGTCCAGTACTTACTATTAAAGCTATGGTTTAGTCCAGTACTTACTATTAAAGCTATGGTTTAGTCCAGTACTTACTATTAAAGCTATGGTTTAGTCCAGTACTTACTATTAAAGCTATGGTTTAGTCCAGTACTTACTATTAAAGCTATGGTTTAGTCCAGTACTTACTATTAAAGCTATGGTTTAGTCCAGTACTTACTATTAAAGCTATGGTTTAGTCCAGTACTTACTATTAAAGCTATGGTTTAGTCCAGTACTTACTATTAAAGCTATGGTTTAGTCCAGTACTTACTATTAAAGCTATGGTTGTGAACAGAACAGCAGACATGAGAATCCATATCCTAGAAAAAAAACACAGAAGAAAGACATAAATACATTGTATTGATCAGAAACACAGGAGAGGAATAAACACAGATATTGATCATCAGAAACACACTAGACAGAGCTCAGAGAACAATGGGATCCGTTGGGCCATTCAGGACGCAGACAGAGAGAGACTGATCCAGCTGCCTGTACTTCATCCTGTATTCTCCCACAGTACAACTATCATATCAAATAGGTAACAGGAAGTAACTGCTGAATATTCTGTCTGTTGATGGTTCTATAAGGATTCTATATTCTGTCTGATGGTTCTATAAGGATTCTATATTCTGTCTATTGATGGTTCTATTAGGATTCTATATTCTGTCTGTTGATGGTTCTATAAGGATTCTATATTCTGTCTGTTGATGGTTCTATAAGGATCCTATATTCTGTCTGTTGATGGTTCTATAAGGATCCTATATTCTGTTGATGGTTCTATAAGGATCCTATATTCTGTTGATGGTTCTATAAGGATCCTATATTCTGTTGATGGTTCTATAAGGATCCTATATTCTGTTGATGGTTTTATAAGGATCCTATATTCTGTTGATGGTTCTATAAGGATCCTATATTCTGTTGATGGTTCTATAAGGATCCTATATTCTGTTGATGGTTCTGTAAGGATTCTATATTCTGTTGATGGTTCTATAAGGATTCTGTATTCTGTCTGTTGATGGTTCTATAAGGATCCTATATTCTGTTGATGGTTCTATAAGGATCCTATATTCTGTTGATGGTTTTATAAGGATCCTATATTGTGTTGATGGTTCTATAAGGATACTATATTCTGTCTGATGGTTCTATAGGGATCCTATATTCTGATGATGGTTCTAATAAAGATCCTATATTCTGTTGATGGTTCTATAAGGATCATATATTCTGTTGATGGTTCTATAAGGATTCTATATTCTGTTGATGGTTCTATAAAGATCCTATATTTTGTTGATGGTTCTATAAAGATACTATATTCTGTTGATGGTTTTATAAGGATCCTATATTCTGTTGATGGTTCTATAAGGATCCTATATTCTGTTGATGGTTCTATAAGGATCCTATATTCTGTTGATGGTTCTATAAGGATCCTATATTCTGTTGATGGTTTTATAAGGATCCTATATTCTGTTGATGGTTCTATAAGGATCCTATATTCTGTTGATGGTTCTGTAAGGATTCTATATTCTGTTGATGGTTCTATAAGGATTCTGTATTCTGTCTGTTGATGGTTCTATAAGGATCCTATATTCTGTTGATGGTTATATAAGGATCCTATATTCTGTTGATGGTTTTATAAGGATCCTATATTGTGTTGATGGTTCTATAAGGATACTATATTCTGTCTGATGGTTCTATAGGGATCCTATATTCTGATGATGGTTCTAATAAAGATCCTATATTCTGTTGATGGTTCTATAAGGATCATATATTCTGTTGATGGTTCTATAAGGATTCTATATTCTGTTGATGGTTCTATAAAGATCCTATATTTTGTTGATGGTTCTATAAAGATACTATATTCTGTTGATGGTTCTATAAAGATACTATATTCTGTTGATGGTTCTATGAGGATCCTATATTCTGTTGATGGTTCTATGAGGATCCTATATTCTGTTGATGGTTCTATAAGGATCCTATATTCTGTTGATGGTTCTATAAGGATCCTATATTCTGTTGATGGTTTTATAAGGATCCTATATTCTGTTGATGGTTCTATAAGGATCCTATATTCTGTTGATGGTTCTGTAAGGATTCTATATTCTGTTGATGGTTCTATAAGGATCCTATATTCTGTTGATGGTTCTATAAGGATCCTATATTCTGTTGATGGTTCTATAAGGATCCTATATTCTGTTGATGGTTCTATAAGGATCCTATATTCTGTTGATGGTTTTATAAGGATCCTATATTCTGTTGATGGTTCTATAAGGATACTATATTCTGTCTGATGGTTCTATAGGGATCCTATATTCTGATGATGGTTCTATAAGGATTCTATATTCTGTTGATGGTTCTATAAAGATCCTATATTTTGTTGATGGTTTTATAAAGATCCTATATTCTGTTGATGGTTTTATAAAGATCCTATTCTCTTCACACTACAACAACCATATGAAAGGGCCTACTGGTAGTAGAGAATGTAAGCCTACCAAATGGCACACCTATCCCCTTATTAAGTACACTACTTTTGAACAGGGTTCTTGTAAAAAAAAAGAAAGTAGTGCACTATATAGGGAATAGGGTGCAATTTGGGACACAGAAGGTGAGAAGGAACTAAATGAGAGAGTAAATCTAATGTCTGCAAAAGTCTGTATAATGGATCTTCTGTAAAGATCACAACACCTTTTTATGTCTGGCAGCTGAGAGCAGTAAACACTGGGAGCAGCCCAAATGGAATCCTATACCCTACATAGTCCCTTTGGGTCCAGGTCTGAAGTAGTGCACTATATAGGGAATAGGGTGGCATTTGGCCTGGAAGTCAGTGGACATTCATTTTCTTTTCATGTCCTGCTTCTCCATCACTCACGCTTTGATGTGTACACTTTCCATTACCTTAGTGGGGGGGGGGTACGGCCGGCGAGACATTTAAAAAAAAAGTATTAAATATGATTATATTTGAGTTAAAATTACTCATTCCATGATATACAAACTTCTTCCATTAGATGGCGCTGTAGCCTGGTAACGTGCACTGTGTTTCAGCCTACAGTCGGATTCAGAATGCGCTCAGTCATCGTGGCCACTTCATTGCTTGACGACTTTTGATGTGAAAAATAAGTGCTGCGAAAATGGACTCTGAATGTTGTATATTTAATAATTAAAGAAAAATGGACAGCAACATTTATTTTTTTTTCAAAACTAATATTGGACATAAGGCCTGATATGCCAAGAAAGTGTTGCCGTTTTTAAAGAATATAATCTCAAATCGTCATTTTTCAAGCAAGCATGCTAACTACGCTAGCTATCTGTCCTCTCAGGAACTAGCCAGGAAATAGCCAAAACTAGTTTTATACCATTATACAAGCATGCTAACTACGCTAGCTATCTGTCCTCTCAGGAACTAGCCAGGAAATAGCCAAAACTAGTTTTATACCATTATACCAGCATGCTAACTACGCTAGCTATCTGTCCTCTCAGGAACTAGCCAGGAAATAGCCAAAACTAGTTTTATACCATTATACCAGCATGCTAACTACGCTAGCTATCTGTCCTCTCAGGAACTAGCCAGGAAATAGCCAAAACTAGTTTTATACCATTATACCAGCATGCTAACTACGCTAGCTATCTGTCCTCTCAGGAACTAGCCAGGAAATAGCCAAAACTAGTTTCATACCATTATACCAGCATGCTAACTACGCTAGCTATCTGTCCTCTCAGGAACTAGCCAGGAAATAGCCAGTTTTTTTATAAAATGCCTAGCGCTAGCTATCTGTCCTCTCAGGAACTAGCCAGGAAATAGCCAAAACTAGTTTTATACCATTATACCAGCATGCTAACTACGCTAGCTATCTGTCCTCTCAGGAACTAGCCAGGAAATAGCCAAAACTAGTTTTATACCAGCATGCTATACTAGCAGTCCTCTCAGGAACTCCTACTAGCTATCTGTCCTCTCAGGAACTAGCCAGGAAATAGCCAAAACTAGTTTCATACCATTATACCAGCATGCTAACTACGCTAGCTATCTGTCCTCTCAGGAACTAGCCAGGAAATAGCCAAAACTAGTTTTATACCATTATACCAGCATGCTAACTACGCTAGCTATCTGTCCTCTCAGGAACTAGCCAGGAAATAGCCAAAACTAGTTTCATACCATTATACCAGCATGCTAACTACGCTAGCTATCTGTCCTCTCTGAAATAGCCAAAACTAGTTTTATACCTCAGGAACTAGCCAGGAAATAGCCAAAACTAGTTTTATACCATTATACCAGCATGCTAACTACGCTAGCTATCTGTCCTCTCAGGAACTAAATGAACTAGCCAGGAAATAGCCAAAACTAGTTTTATACCATTAACCAGCATGCTAACTATGGCTATCTGTCCTCTCAGGAACTAGCCAGGAAATAGCCAAAACTAGTTTTATACCATTATACCAGCATGCTAACTACGCTAGCTATCTGTCCTCTCAGGAACTAGCCAGGAACTAGCCAGGAAATAGCCAAAACTAGTTTTATACCATTATACCAGCATGCTAACTACGCTAGCTATCTGTCCTCTCAGGAACTAGCCAGGAACTAGCCAGGAAATAGCCAAAACTAGTTTTATACCATTATACCAGCATGCTAACTACGCTAGCTATCTGTCCTCTCAGGAACTAGCCAGGAAATAGCCAAAACTAGTTTTATACCATTATACCAGCATGCTTCTAGCTATCTGTCCTCTCAGGAACTAGCCAGGAACTAGGAAATAGCCAAAACTAGTTTTATACCATTATACCAGCATGCTAACTACGCTAGCTATCTGTCCTCTCAGGAACTAGCCAGTTTTATACCATTATACCAGCATTTAAAACTAGCCAGTAGCCAAAACTAGTTTTATACCATTATACCAGCATGCTAACTACGCTAGCTATCTGTCCTCTCAGGAACTAGCCAGGAAATAGCCAAAACTAGTTTTATACCATTATACCAGCATGCTAACTACGCTAGCTATCTGTCCTCTCAGGAACTAACCAGGAACTAGCCAGGAAATAGCCAAAACTAGTTGTATACCATTATACCAGCATGCTAACTATGCTAGCTATCTGTCCTCTCAGGAACTAGCCAGGAAATAGCCAAAACTAGTTTTATACCATTATACCAGCATGCTAACTACGCTAGCTATCTGTCCTCTTAGCCAGGAAATAGCCAAAACTAGTTTTATACCATTATACCAGCATGCTAACTACGCTAGCTATCTGTCCTCTCAGGAACTAGCCAGGAACTAGCCAGGAAATAGCCAAAACTAGTTTTATACCATTATACCAGCATGCTAACTAGCTAAAATCAGGAACTAGCCAGGAAATAGCCAAAATTTATACCATTATACCAGCATGCTAAAACGCTAGCTATCTGTCCTCTCAGGAACTAGCCAGGAAATAGCCAAAACTAGTTTTTATACCATTATACCAAGCTAATAGCTATCTGTCCTCTCAAATAGCCAAAACTAGTTTTATACCATTATACCAGCATGCTAACTACGCTAGCTATCTGTCCTCTCAGGAACTAGCCAGGAAATAGCCAAAACTAGTTTCATACCATTATACCAGCATGCTAACTACGCTAGCTATCTGTCCTCTCAGGAACTAGCCAGGAAATAGCCAAAACTAGTTTTATACCATTATACCAGCATGCTAACTACGCTAGCTATCTGTCCTCTCAGGAACTAACCAGGAACTAGCCAGGAAATAGCCAAAACTAGTTTTATACCATTATACCAGCAGGAATGCCTAGCCAAAACTAGTTTTATACCATTATACCAGCATGGCTAGCTATCTGTCCTCTCAGGAACTAGCCAGGAACTAGCCAGGAAATAGCCAAAACTAGTTTTATACCATTATACCAGCATGCTAACTATGCTAGCTATCTGTCCTCTCAGGAACTAGCCAGGAAATAGCCAAAACTAGTTTTATACCATTATACCAGCATGCTAACTACGCTAGCTATCTGTCCTCTCAGGAACTAGCCAGGAAATAGCCAAAACTAGTTTTATACCATTATACCAGCATGCTAACAACACTAGCTATCTGTCCTCTCAGGAACTAGCCAGGAACTAGCCAGAAAATAGCCAAAACTAGCCTCAAACTTAAAAGCCCAACAAAATCTGTTTACTTAAACGGTGCTCTCCTCCAGCCTCCGTAACTAAGGCAACCTACGTAGCGGCACATACAAATATAGTATAGCAAACCTTTTACTGAAGGGGAGTCTGTGGTAGAGACTGCTGGTATAATTTTGTCCTGAGAGAAAAAGCCAATTTGAGAAAATGAGTTTATCACGCAGAACCATCACCAGGCGCGCGTGGCAGTGATAGGGGAGGAGCTCATCTCCGAGTTGAAGAGAGAAAGGAAAGCAGATGGCTTTGATGAGATATGTATGAGAGTAGTGACATCAGAGACACCGCTCCACTTAACATGTTCCTCAGAGGAATTAAAACGAGAACTTTTGAGACAACAAGAGGAACTTCTTGTGATGGAATCAATGGTGGGAACAACCAGGGGGCTCTGACTTTTCTGACAGCGTGTCTTGTCTGCATGGGGGGGGGGAATAAAAACTGACAAACGTCACAACAGATGGATCACCAAATCTAACCGGTAAAAACATTGGGCTACTAAAAAGATTATAAAAGACAAAGTAAAAGAAGAAATATTGATATTTCTTCACTGTATTACAGTGGGGAGAACAAGTATTTGATACACTGCCGATTTTGCAGGTTTTCCTACTTACAAAGCATGTAGAGGTCTGTAATTTTTATCATCGGTACACTTCAACTGTGAGAGACGGAATATAAAACAAAAATCCAGAAAATCACATTGTATGATTTTTAAGTAATTAATTTGCATTTTATTGCATGACATAAGTATTTGGTACAGAAACCTTAGTTTGTAATTACAGAGATCATACGTTTCCTGTAGTTCTTGACCAGGTTTGCACACACTGCAGCAGGGATTTTGGCCCACTCCTCCATACAAACCTTCTCCAGATCCATCAGGTTTCGGGGCTGTCGCTGGGCAATACGGACTTTCAGCTCCCTCCAAAGATTTTCTATTGGGTTCAGGTCTGGAGACTGGCTAGGCCACTCCAGGACCTTGAGATTTTCCACCATAATTTGCAAATAAATTAATTTAATTAAAAATCCTACAATGTGATTTTCTGGATTTTTTCCCCTAATTTTGTCTGTCATAGTTGAAGTGTACCTATGATGAAAATTACAGGCCTCTCATATTTTTAAGTTGGAGAACTTGCACAATTAGTGGCTGACTAAATACTTTTTTGCCCCACTGTATATACATATAGTATGTGGCCCTTCAATTGGTCTCAAAAAGTCAATGTGGCCCTTGAGCCAAAAGGTTTGCCCACCCTGCCTTAGACTAAACCACTATACCACTTCATTACCTTAGACTATACCACTGTGATAAAACATACTTCATTACCTTAGACTAAACCACTATACCACTTCATTACCTTAGATTATACAACTATACCACTATACACTTCATAACCTTAGACTATCCCACTTCATTACCTTAGATTATACCACTATAACACCTCATTACCTTAGACTATACCACCTCATTACCTTAGACTAAACCACTATACCACCTCATTACCTTAGACTAAACCACTATTCCACTTCATTACCTTAGACTATACCACTATACACTTCATTACCTTAGACTAAACCACTAAACCACTATATTACCTTAGACTATACCACTTCATTACCTTAGGTTATACAACTATACCACTATACACTTCATAACCTTAGACTATACCACTTCATTACCTTAGATTATACCACTATAACACCTCATTACCTTAGACTATACCACCTCATTACCTTAGACTAAACCACTATACCACCTCATTACCTTAGACTAAACCACTATTCCACTTCATTACCTTAGACTATACCACTATACACTTCATTACCTTAGACTAAACCACTAAACCACTATATTACCTTAGACTATACCACTTCATTACCTTAGATTATACCACTATACCACTATAACACCTCATTACCTTAGACTATACCACTTCATTACCTTAGATTATACCACTATACCACTATAACACCTCATTACCTTAGATTATACCACTTCATTACCTTAGACTATACCACTTCATTATCTTAGACAGTACCACTATACCACTTCATTACCTTAGACTAAACCACTATACCACTTCATTACCTTAGACTAAACCACTATACCACTTCATTACCTTAGACTAAACCACTATACCACTTCATTACCTTAGATTATACAACTATACCACTATACACTTCATAACCTTAGACTATACCACTTCATTACCTTAGACTATACCACCTCATTACCTTAGATTATACCACTTCATTACCTTAGACTATACCACTTCATTATCTTAGACTATACCACTTCATTACCTTAGACTATACCACTGTGATAAAACACACTTCATTACCTTAGACTACAACACTATGATCAATACACTTCAGGGGGGCTGATCCTAGATCAGGAATCTTACTCTGAGATGTTTGTTATATACAATCTCCGGTCTTACCTGAGGACCAATGACTACAGTAGATCAGGAATCTTACTCTGAGATGTTTGTTATATACAATCTCCGGTCTTACCTGAGGCCTATTGGCTCTCGTACGCCAAACCTCATCTGATTTCCGAGCATCTGACTGATCTGTAAGATGAATAGAAAACACAATACATCTTGATTTAATAAACCATTTAAACATTCTACAAGCAAAGGGACTCATAAGCCCAACGTCAAGCACTTGGTGACAACTGTATCAGTTGAAAGTGCTATACAAATATACACTGATTGATGGACTTGCCTTTAACACAGCAACAAACAGTAATACTACTGTTATCTCTTCACTATTCAATATCCCTTTCAGCTCACGTCAACAGGGTGGAACCCCAGCTAGTAAGGGTCAGGGTTCAGCTGGAGAGACAGAGACAGTAACACAGACAGTAACAGAGACAGAGTAACACAAACACAGACAGAGTAACAGGCAGAGTAACACAGGCAGGGTAACAGAGAAACACAGGCAGAGTAACAGAGTAACACAGGCAGGGTAACAGAGAAACACAGGCAGAGAAACACAGGCAGGGTAACAGAGACAGAGTAACACAGGCAGAGTAACAGAGTAACAGGCAGAGTAACAGAGTAACACAGGCAGGGTAACAGAGAAACACAGGCAGAGTAACAGAGAAACACAGGCAGCGTAACAGAGACAGAGTAACAGAGAAACACAGGCAGAGTAACAGAGAAACACAGGCAGGGTAACAGAGACAGAGTAACAGAGATAGTAACACAGAGTAACACAGACAGAGTAACACAGGCAGAGTAACAGAGAAACACAGGCAGAGTAACAGAGAAACACAGGCAGAGTAACAGATAAACACAGGCAGGGTAACAGAGACAGAGTAACAGAGATAGTAACACAGAGTAACACAGACAGAGTAACACAGGCAGAGTAACAGAGAAACACAGGCAGAGTAACAGAGAAACACAGGCAGAGTAACAGATAAACACAGACAGAGTAACACAGGCAGAGTAACACAGGCAGAGTAAGAGAAACACAGGCAGAGTAACAGAGAAACACAGGCAGAGTAACAGATAAACACAGGCAGAGTAACAGAGATAGTAACACAGACAGAGTAACACAGGCAGAGTAAGAGAAACACAGGCAGAGTAACAGAGAAACACAGGCAGAGTAACAGAGATAGTAACACAGACAGAGTAACACAGGCAGAGTAACAGAGAAACAGGCAGAAAAACAGAGAAACAGGCAGGGTAACACAGGTAGAGTAACACAGGCAGAGTAACAGAGTAACACAGGCAGAGTAACAGAGAAACACAGGCAGAGTAACAGAGAAACAGGCAGAGTAACAGAGGCAGAGTAACAGAGAAACACAGGCAGAGAAACAGAGTAACACAGGCAGGGTAACACAGGTAGAGTAACACAGGCAGAGTAACAGAGAAACACAGGTAGGGTAACAGAGTAACAGGCAGGGTAACACAGGTAGAGTAACACAGGCAGAGTAACAGAGAAACACAGGTAGGGTAACAGAGAAACACAGGCAGAGTAACAGTGAAACAGGCAGAGTAACAGAGGCAGAGTAACAGAGAAACACAGGCAGAGAAACAGAGAAACACAGGCAGAGTAACAGAGTAACACAGGCAGGGTAACAGAGTAACACAGGCAGAGTAACAGAGAAACACAGGCAGGGTAACAGAGTAACAGGCAGGGTAACACAGGTAGAGTAACACAGGCAGAGTAACAGAGAAACACAGGTAGGGTAACAGAGAAACACAGGCAGAGAAACAGAGAAACACAGGCAGGGTAACAGAGTAACACAGGCAGAGAAACAGAGAAACACAGGCAGAGTAACAGAGAAACACAGGCAGGGTAACAGAGTAACAGGCAGGGTAACACAGGTAGAGTAACACAGGCAGAGTAACAGAGAAACACAGGCAGGGTAACAGAGAAACACAGGCAGAGTAACAGTGAAACAGGCAGAGTAACAGTGAAACACAGGCAGAGTAACAGTGAAACAGGCAGAGTAACAGAGTAACAGAGGCAGAGTAACAGAGAAACACAGGCAGAGAAACAGAGAAACACAGGCAGAGTAACAGAGAAACACAGGTAACAGAGTAACACAGGCAGAGTAACAGAGAAACACAGGCAGGGTAACAGAGAAACACAGGCAGAGTAACAGAAACACAGGCAGGGTAACAGAGACAGAGTAACAGAGAGAGTAACAGAGAGAGTAACAGAGAGAGTAACAGAGAGAGTAACAGAGAGAATAACAGACAGAGTAACACAGGCAGAGTAACAGAGAAACACAGGCAAAGTAACAGAGACAGAGTAACAGAGAAACACAGACAGAGTAACAGAGACAGTAACAGAGAGAGTAACAGAGACAGAGTAACAGAGACAGTAACAGAGACAGTAACAGAGAGAGTAACAGAGACAGTAACAGAGACAGAGTAACAGAGAGAGTAACACAGACAGAGTAACAGAGAGAGTAACAGAGAGAGTAACAGAGTAACAGAGAGAGTAACAGAGAGAGTAACAGAGAAACAGACAGAGTAACACAGACAGAGTAACAGAGACAGAGTAACAGAGAGAGTAACAGAGAAACACAGACAGAGTAACAGAGAGAGTAACAGAGAGAGTAACAGAGTAACACAGACAGTAACACAGACAGAGTAACACAGACAGAGTAACACAGAGAGTAACACAGACACAGACAGAGTAACAGAGAGAGTAACAGAGAAACAGACACAGACAGAGAAACAGGCAGAGTAACAGATAAACACAGGCAGAGTAACAGATAAACACAGGCAGAGTAACAGACTAACACAGGTAGAGTAACACAGGCAGAGTAACAGACTAACACAGGTAGAGTAACACAGGTAGAGTAACACAGGTAGAGTAACACAGGCAGAGTAACACAGTGACACAGGCAGAGTAACAGAGAAACACAGGCAGAGAAACACAGGCAGAGTAACACAGGCAGAGTAACAGAGAAACACAGAGAAACACAGGCAGAGTAACAGAGTAACACAGGCAGAGTAACAGAGAAACACAGGCAGAGTAACAGAGAAACACAGGCAGAGTAACACAGGCAGAGTAACAGAGAAACACAGGCAGAGTAACAGAGAAACACAGGCAGAGTAACAGAGTAACACAGGCAGAGTAACAGAGTAACACAGGCAGAGAAACACAGGCAGGGTAACAGAGAAACACAGGCAGAGTAACAGAGAAACACAGGCAGAGTAACAGAGTAACACAGGCAGAGAAACACAGGCAGGGTAACAGAGAAACACAGGCAGAGTAACAGAGAAACACAGGCAGAGTAACAGAGAAACACAGGCAGAGTAACAGAGCAACACAGGCAGAGAAACAGAGAAACACAGGCAGAGTAACACAGGCAGAGTAACAGAGAAACACAGGCAGAGAAACACAGGCAGAGTAACAGAGAAACACAGGCAGAGTAACACAGGCAGGGTAACAGAGTAACACAGGCAGAGTAACAGAGAAACACAGGCAGGGTAACACAGGCAGGGTAACAGAGAAACACAGGCAGAGTAACAGAGAAACACAGGCAGAGAAACAGAGTAACACAGGCAGGGTAACAGTGAAACAGGCAGAGTAACAGTGAAACAGGCAGAGTAACAGAGAAACACAGGCAGAGTAACAGAGAAACACAGGCAGAGTAACACAGGCAGAGTAACAGTGAAACAGGCAGAGTAACAGAGAAACACAGGCAGAGTAACAGTGAAACAGGCAGAGTAAGAGTGAAACAGGCAGGGTAACACAGTAACACAGGCAGGGTAACACAGTAACACAGGCAGGGTAACAGAGAAACACAGGCAGGGTAACAGAGAAACACAGGCAGGGTAACAGTGAGACAGGCAGAGTAACAGAGAAACACAGGCAGAGTAACAGAGAAACACAGGCAGGGTAACACAGGCAGAGTAAGAGAAACACAGGCAGGGTAACACAGACAGTACGAGAGACAGTAACAGAGTATTGGAACCAGGGACTGTAGTGATGCCTCTTGCACTGAGATGAGGTGCAGTGCCCTAGAAAGCTGCGCCACTGGGGAGCCCAGGGTTCCCTCCATCCCTGGTACAATCTAATACACCTGGTACAGGTCCCCTCCATCCCTGATACAATCTAATAGACATGATACAATCTAATAGACCTGGTACAGGTCCCCTCCACCTCTGGTACAATCTAATAGACCTGATACAGGTCCCCTCCACCCCTGATACAATCTAATAGACCTGATACAGGTCCCCTCCACCCCTGATACAATCTAATAGACCTGATACAGGTCCCCTCCACCCCTGGTACAATCTAATAGACCTGATACAGGTCCCCTCCACCCCTGGTACAATCTAATAGACCTGATACAGGTCCCCTCCATCCCTGATACAGGTCCCCCCCACCCCTGGTACAATCTAATACACCTGGTACAGGTCCCCTCCAACCCTGGTACAATCTAATACACCTGGTACAATCTAATAGACCTGATACAGGTCCCCTCCAACCATGATACAATCTAATAGGCCTGATACAGGTCCCCTACAACCCTGGTACAGTCTAATAGACCTGATACAGGTCCCCTCCACCACTGATACAATCTAATAGACATGATACAGGTCCCCTCCACCCCTGATACAGGTCCCTCCCCCCCACCCCTGATACAGGTCCCCCCCCCCCACCCCTGATACAATCTAATAGACCTGATACAGGTCCCCTCCAACCATGGTACAGGTCCCCTCCACCCCTGATAAAGGTCCCCTCCAACCATGGTACAGGTCCCCTCCAACCCTGGTACAATCTAATAGACCTGATACAGGTCCCCTCCACCCCTGATACAGGTCCCCTCCAACCATGGTACAGGTCCCCCTCCAACCCTGGTACAATCTAATAGACCTGATACAGGTCCCCTCCAACCCTGATACAATCTAATAGACCTGATACAGGTCCCCTCCAACCATGGTACAGGTCCCCTCCACCCCTGATACAATCTAATAGACCTGGTACAGGTCCCCTCCAACCCTGGTACAATCTAATAGACCTGGTACAGGTCCCCTCCACCCCTGGTACAATCTAATAGACCTGGTACAGGTCCCCTCCACCCCTGATACAATCTAATAGACCTGGTACAGGTCCCCTCCAACCATGATACAATCTAATAGACCTGGTTCCTGCTGTCTTCGTCCCCTGGTATAATCTAATAGACCTGGTTCCTGCTGTCTTCGTCCCCTGGTATAATCTAATAGACCTGGTTCCTGCTGTCTTCGTCCCCTGGTATAATCTAATAGACCTGGTTCCTGCTGTCTTCGTCCCCTGGTATAATCTAATAGACCTGGTTCCTGCTGTCTTCGTCCCCTGGTATAATCTAATAGACCTGGTTCCTGCTGTCTTCGTCCCCTGGTATAATCTAATAGACCTGGTTCCTGCTGTCTTCGTCCCCTGGTATAATCTAATAGACCTGGTTCCTGCTGTCTTCGTCCCCTGGTATAATCTAATAGACCTGGTTCAGTTGAAACAATAACAAAGTGTACTATTTCGGTAAGAAGCTGAGGGGCAGGGCTGGAGAAATGTACCTCCTCTCAAATTCGTAGACCGAGCTGTGGATGCAGGGACTAACCTGATCGTTTTAACCATGTTTTGAGTCTATACAGCAATTGTTTACATTAACTTTGTCTACCAACATTGGAGTAAAACAAGCTTGTATTTTGGGTTGAACTTTGGGCTGATGAGGCATTTATAAAAGTGATGTTCTTTTAAGAATCAAATGGGTACATGTCATTCACAATGGGTACATGTCATTCAAAACGGGTACATGTCATTCACAATGGGTACATGTCATTTACAATGGGTACATGTCATTCACAATGGGTGCATGTCATTCACAATGGGTGCATGTCATTCACAACGGGTACATGTCATTCACAACGGGTACATGTCATTCACAACGGGTACATGTCATTCACAACGGGTACATGTCATTCACAACGGGTACATGTCATTCATGTCAACGGGTACATGTCATTCACAACGGGTACATGTCATTCATTCACACATGGGTACATGTCATGTCATTCACAATGGGTACATGTCATTCACAATGGGTACATGTCATTCACAATGGGTACATGTCATTCACAATGGGTACATGTCATTCACAATGGGTACATGTCATTCACAATGGGTACATGTCATTATCAATGGGTACATGTCATTATCAATGGGTACATGTCATTCACAATGGGTACATGTCATTCACGATGGGTACATGTCATTAACAATGGGTACATGTCATTAACAATGGGTACATGTCATTAACAATGGGTACATGTCATTAATGTATAAGTTCACAATGGATGTAGCAACACTATTGAAGGTCAGGTCCAAAACCCCCAGCATGCATCTCTATCTGACTGGGCTAAATCACTTCTTTAGTCAATCTTCTCCTCCCATTTCCTCCATTATGTTTATTTCCAGATTTGGTGCCTGATATAACTCTGATATCAGGGATATCAGAGTATTTCTCAAGAGGAGTGAGGAGATTCAGACACAGTAGACGGAGGGATCCAGGATTGACGTGATATCCTCACAATTGGTTGTGAGGCTGAGAGAGAAAATAGTGAACAGGAAGTGGCACAAACAGTAAAAAAAATATAAAACTCAGAGCTGTTTGGCTTTGTGGACATGTTCACACACCCGTTAGATATTTATTTACAATGAGGTTTAGCAGCGTAGTATAATACCACATTTGTTTTATTTTATTTAAAATGTTTATTTAACGAGGCAAGTCAGTTAAAGAACAAATTATTATTTAGAATGACGGCCTACACCCGGCCAAACACGGACGACGCTGGGCCAATTGTGTGCAGACCCTATGGGACTCCCAATCACGGCCCGGTTGTGACTTGGAAGGGTGAGAAAATGAAATGGTGTGTGTTGAAAAGGGGCCACATCTCTCACAAAATAGAAGGAAACACAAGAGAGGTTTTGGCCTGATATAAGAGCCAAGAACATCTCCAGCTCTCAGGCAGAGAGAAGAACTACAGCATGTCAAAAACCATGTGATTCCTTCTGCGAATGTAAACATGTCCCCAAAGTCAAATACATATATTGTAGGCCTATCTGGGTGAAATACATTCCAGGCCTATCTGGGTGAAATACATTCCAGGCCTATCTGGGTGACTAAATACATTCCAGGCCTATCTGGGTGACTAAATACATTCCAGGCCTATCTGGGTGACTAAATACATTCCAGGCCTATCTGGGTGACTAAATACATTCCAGGCCTATCTGGGTGAAATACATTCCAGGCCTATCTGGGTGAAATACATTCCAGGCCTATCTGGGTGACTAAATACATTCCAGGCCTATCTGGGTGAAATACATTCCAGGCCTATCTGGGTGACTAAATACATTCCAGGCCTATCTGGGTGACTAAATACATTCCAGGCCTATCTGGGTGACTAAATACATTCCAGGCCTATCTGGGTGACTAAATACATTCCAGGCCTAAATACATTCCAGGCCTATCTGGGTGAAATACATTCCAGGCCTATCTGGGTGAAATACATTCCAGGCCTATCTGGGTGAAATACATTCCAGGCCTATCTGGGAAATACATTCCAGGCCTATCTGGGTGAAATACATTCCAGGCCTATCTGGGTGAAATACATTCCAGGCCTATCTGGGTGAAATACATTCCAGGCCTATCTGGGTGACTGAATACATTCCAGGCCTATCTGGGTGACTGAATACATTCCAGGCCTATCTGGGTGACTGAATACATTCCAGGCCTATCTGGGTGACTGAATACATTCCAGGCCTATCTGGGTGACTGAATACATTCCAGGCCTATCTGGGTGACTGAATACATTCCAGGCCTATCTGGGTGACTGAATACATTCCAGGCCTATCTGGGTGACTGAATACATTCCAGGCCTATCTGGGTGACTGAATACATTCCAGGCCTATCTGGGTGACTGAATACATTCCAGGCCTATCTGGGTGACTGAATACATTCCAGGCCTATCTGGGTGACTAAATACATTCCAGGCCTATCTGGGTGACTAAATACATTCCAGGCCTATCTGGGTGACTAAATACATTCCAGGCCTATCTGGGTGACTAAATACATTCCAGGCCTATCTGGGTGACTAAATACATTCCAGGCCTATCTGGGTGACTAAATACATTCCAGGCCTATCTGGGTGACTAAATACATTCCAGGCCTATCTGGGTGACTAAATACATTCCAGGCCTATCTGGGTGACTAAATACATTCCAGGCCTATCTGGGTGTGCCTACTGGGTGAAATACATTCCAGGCCTATCTGGGTGACTAAATACATTCCAGGCCTATCTGGGTGACTAAATACATTCCAGGCCTATCTGGGTGACTAAAATACATTCCAGGCCTATCTGGGTGACTAAAATACATTCCAGGCCTATCTGGGTGACTAAATACATTCCAGGCCTATCTGGGTGACTAAATACATTCCAGGCCTATCTGGGTGACTAAAATACATTCCAGGCCTATCTGGGTGACTAAAATACATTCCAGGCCTATCTGGGTGACTAAATACATTCCAGGCCTATCTGGGTGACTAAAATACATTCCAGGCCTATCTGGGTAAATACATTCCAGGCCTATCTGGGTGACTGAAATACATTCCAGGCCTATCTGGGTGACTAAATACATTCCAGGCCTATCTGGGTGACTAAATACATTCCAGGCCTATCTGGGTGACTAAACTATTCCAGGCCTATGACTAAATACATTCCAGGCCTATCTGGGTGACTAAAATACATTCCAGGCCTATCTGGGTGACTAAAATACATTCCAGGCCTATCTGGGTGACTAAAATATTATTCCAGGCCTATCTGGGTGACTAAAATACATTCCAGGCCTATCTGGGTGACTAAAATATTATTCCAGGCCTATCTGGGTGACTAAAATATTATTCCAGGCCTATCTGGGTGACTGAATGGGTGACATTCCAGGCCTATCTGGGTGACTAAAATATTATTGCAGGCCTATCTGGGTGACTAAAATACATTGTAGGCCTATCTGGGTGACTAAATATATTATTGTAGGCCTATCTGGGTGACTAAAATATTATTGTAGGCCTATCTGGGTGACTAAATATATTATTGTAGGCCTATCTGGGTGACTAAAATATATTGTAGGCCTATCTGGGTGACTAAATATATTCCAGGCCTATGACTGGGTGACTAAATAATTACAGGCCTATCTGGGTGACTGAATGTATTGTAGGCCTATCTGGGTGACTAAATATATTCCAGGCCTATCTGGGTGACTAAATACATTCCAGGCCTATCTGGGTGACTAAATACATTCCAGGCCTATCTGGGTGACTAAAATATTATTCCAGGCCTATCTGGGTGACTAAATACATTCCAGGCCTATCTGGGTGACTAAATATATTATTCCAGGCCTATCTGGGTGACTAAATATATTATTCCAGGCCTATCTGGGTGACTAAAATATTATTCCAGGCCTATCTGGGTGACTAAAATATTATTCCAGGCCTATCTGGGTGACTAAAATATATTCCAGGCCTATCTGGGTGACTAAATATATTATTGTAGGCCTATCTGGGTGACTGAATATATTGTAGGCCTATGTGGGTGACTGAATATATTGTAGGCCTATGTGGGTGACTGAATATATTGTAGGCCTATGTGGGTGACTGAATATATTGTAGGCCTATGTGGGTGACTAAATATATTATTGTAGGCCTATCTGGGTGACTAAATATATTATTGCAGGCCTATATGGGTGACTAAATATATTATTGTAGGCCTATCTGGGTGACTAAATATATTATTGCAGGCCTATCTGGGTGACTAAATATATTATTGCAGGCCTATATGGGTGACTAAATATATTATTGAATACATTCCAGGCCTATCTGGGTGATAAATACATTAGGCCTATCTGGGTGACTAAATACATTCCAGGCCTATCTGGGTGACTAAATACCTTCCAGGCCTATCTGGGTGACTGAATATATTGTAGGCCTATGTTGGTGACTGAATATATTGTAGGCCTATGTGGGTGACTAAATATATTATTGTATGCCTATCTGGGTGACTAAATATATTGTAGGCCTATGTGGGTGACAAAATATATTATTAGGCCTATCTGGGTGACTAAATATATTATTGCAGGCCTATCTGGGTGACTAAATATATTATTGCAGGCCTATCTGGGTGACTAAATATATTATTGCAGGCCTATCTGGGTGACTAAATATATTATTGTAGGCCTATCTGGGTGACTAAATATATTATTGCAGGCCTATCTGGGTGACTAAATATATTATTGCAGGCCTATCTGGGTGACTAAATATATTATTGTAGGCCTATCTGGGTGACTAAATATATTATTGTAGGCCTATCTGGGTGACTAAATATATTGTAGGCCTATCTGGGTGACTGAATATACTGTAGGCCTATCTGGGTGAATACATTTGTAGGCCTATCTGGGTGACTGAATATACATTGTAGGCCTATCTGGGTGACTGAATACTGTCCAGGCCTATCTGGGTGACTGAATATATTCCAGGCCTATCTGGGTGACTAAAATGTATTGTAGGCCTATCTGGGTGACTAAAATGTATTGTAGGCCTATCTGGGTGACTAAATACATTACAGGCCTATCTGGGTGACTAACTGTACATTCCAGGCCTATCTGGGTGACTAAAATGTATTGTAGGCCTATCTGGGTGACTAAAATACATTCCAGGCCTATCTGGGTGACTAAATACATTCCAGGCCTATCTGGGTGACTAAATACATTCCAGGCCTATCTGGGTGACTAAATACATTCCAGGCCTATCTGGGTGACTAAATACATTCCAGGCCTATCTGGGTGACTAAATACATTCCAGGCCTATCTGGGTGACTAAATACATTCCAGGCCTATCTGGGTGACTAAATACATTCCAGGCCTATCTGGGTGACTAAATACATTCCAGGCCTATCTGGGTGACTAAATACATTCCAGGCCTATCTGGGTGACTAAATACATTCCAGGCCTATCTGGGTGACTAAATACATTCCAGGCCTATCTGGGTGACTAAATACATTCCAGGCCTATCTGGGTGACTAAATACATTCCAGGCCTATCTGGGTGACTAAATACATTCCAGGCCTATCTGGGTGACTAAATACATTCCAGGCCTATCTGGGTGACTAAATACATTCCAGGCCTATCTGGGTGACTAAATACATTCCAGGCCTATCTGGGTGACTAAATACATTCCAGGCCTATCTGGGTGACTAAATACATTCCAGGCCTATCTGGGTGACTAAATACATTCCAGGCCTATCTGGGTGACTAAATACATTCCAGGCCTATCTGGGTGACTAAATACATTCCAGGCCTATCTGGGTGACTAAATACATTCCAGGCCTATCTGGGTGACTAAATACATTCCAGGCCTATCTGGGTGACTAAATACATTCCAGGCCTATCTGGGTGACTAAATACCTTCCAGGCCTATCTGGGTGACTGAATATATTGTAGGCCTATGTGGGTGACTGAATATATTGTAGGCCTATGTGGGTGACTAAATATATTGTAGGCCTATGTGGGTGACTAAATACATTCCAGGCCTATCTGGGTGACTAAATACATTCCAGGCCTATCTGGGTGACTAAATACATTCCAGGCCTATCTGGGTGACTGAATACATTCCAGGCCTATCTGGGTGACATTCCAGGCCTATCTGGGTGACTAAATACATTCCAGGCCTATCTGGGTGACTAAATACATTCCAGGCCTATCTGGGTGACTAAATACATTCCAGGCCTATCTGGGTGACTAAATACATTCCAGGCCTATCTGGGTGACTAAATACATTCCAGGCCTATCTGGGTGATACATTCCAGGCCTATCTGGGTGACTAAATACATTCCAGGCCTATCTGGGTGACTAAATACATTCCAGGCCTATCTGGGTGACTAAATACATTCCAGGCCTATCTGGGTGACTAAATACATTCCAGGCCTATCTGGGTGACTAAATATATTCCAGGCCTATCTGGGTGACTAAATACATTCCAGGCCTATCTGGGTGACTGAAATAATAGGCCTATCTGGGTGACTGAATGTCCAGGCCTATCTGGGTGACTGAATGTATTGTAGGCCTATCTGGGTGACTGAATGTATTGTAGGCCTATCTGGGTGACTGAATGTATTGTAGGCCTATCTGGGTGACTGAATGTATTGTAGGCCTATCTGGGTGACTGAATGTACTGTAGGCCTATCTGGGTGACTATTGTAGGCCTATCTGGGTGACTGAATGTATTGTAGGCCTATCTGGGTGACTGAATATAATATCTGGGTGATATTGTAGGCCTATCTGGGTGACTGAATGTATTGTAGGCCTATCTGGGTGACTGAATATATTGTAGGCCTATCTGGGGGACTGAATATATTGTAGGCCTACCTGGGGGACTGAATATATTGTAGGCCTACCTGGGGGACTGAATATATTGTAGGCCTATCTGGGGGACTGAATATATTGTAGGCCTATCTGGGGGACTGAATATATTGTAGGCCTATCTGGGGGACTGAATATATTGTTGGCCTATCTGGGGGACTGATGGATTCTGCCAAGTGAAACAGACTGTCTGGAAAACAACATCACATCTTCAGCCCGTATGATTGAGAGCAGAGAGTTGACTGTGACAGGCAACATGGTTGCCTTGGCTACCTGGGTCTTTAACACTCAGGGTTCTATGTTCCTCTGGAGCGAAGGAGGCGCACGTGGTCAAGCGCACATTAGTTTGCAATTTCATCGTGTGAAAAAAATTGCCGCACTTGCATTTTCCAGCCTTTACCTCAGGTTCGGAAACCCATCTGTCTAATATCAGCTTCTGCTGAGGTGGGACAGGTACAAATATGAGATATCTCCGAAAGAAAGAAAGATAGATATATATTTCAGTCAGCGCAACTAGAGATATTTAAGAACGACTAACAGCTGGTCTGAGCGGTAACTGGGTTAGTTACGTCATTGGTTTAGCCAGTCACAGGCCCACTGCGTTCCTCACAAATATTTTATTAAAACATCGCTAGCAGCAAAACAGTCAGACATTCCCCCCCCCTTTTTCATTCATAAATTGGGACATTATGTTTGTCCAGCATCTGGGAAAAGGTTCGGACTCATCATTGTGCGACGCCCATTGCATGAAAGGTGTCAGTGACCCGTCGGAAGCCGGTTGGCGAACATCAGGTTATTTAAACAGACGTCTTATTGTGTTTAGTTCTTCCTCCGTTTGACCCAACTGTCAAATCGCAGGAATTCTGATCTCTGTCCGTGGTGCTGAATCCACTTGTAAAGGCCTCAACTGAAAGCTTTGTTAAATAATACCCGCAAAACACCAGTCTCAACGTCAACAGTGAAGAGGCGACTCCGGGATGCTGGCCTTCTAGGCAGAGTTCCTCTGTCCAGTCTCAACGTCAACAGTGAAGAGGCGACTCCGGGATGCTGGCCTTCTAGGCAGAGTTCCTCTGTCCAGTCTCAACGTCAACAGTGAAGAGGCGACTCCGGGATGCTGGCCTTCTAGGCAGAGTTCCTCTGTCCAGTCTCAACGTCAACAGTGGCCAGGCGACTCCGGGATGCTGGCCTTCTAGGCAGAGTTCCTCTGTCCAGTCTCAACGTCAACAGTGAAGAGGCGACTCCGGGATGCTGGCCTTCTAGGCAGAGTTGGAAAGAAAAAGCCTTCTCAGACTGGCCAATAAAAATAAAAGATTAAGAAAAGGCAAAAGAACACAGACACTGGACAGAGGAACTCTGCCTAGAAGGCCAGCATCCCGGTGTCGCCTCTTCACTGTTAATGTTGAGACTGGACAGAGGAACTCTGCCTAGAAGGCCAGCATCCCAGAGTCGTCTCTTCACTGTTGACGTTGAGACAGGTGTTTTGCGGGTACTATTTAATGAAGCTGCCAGTTGAGGACTTGTGAGGCGTCTGTTTCTCAAACTAGACACTCTAATGTACTTGTCCTCTTGCTCAGTTGTGCACCGGGGCCTCCGACTCCTCTTTCTATTCTGGTTAGGGCCAGTTTGCGTGGTTCTGTGAAGGGAGTAGTACACAGCGTTGTACGAGATCTTCAGTTCCTTGACAATTTCTCACATGGAATAGCCTTCATTTCCCAGAACAAGAAGAGACTGACGAGTTACAGAAGAAAGTTTTGTTTCTGGCCATTTTGAGCCTGTAATCGAACCCACAAATGCTGATGCTCCAGATACCCAACTAGTCTAAAAAAGGCCAGTTTTATTGCTTCTTTATATCAGGACAACAGTTTTCAGCTGTGCTAACATAATTGCAACAGGGTTTTCTAATGATCAATTAGCCTTTTAAAATTATAAACTTGGATTAGCTAACACAACGTGCCATTGGAACACAGGAGTGATGGTTGCTGATAATGGGCCTATGTAGATATTATCCATTAATTTTGTATTATTTATTTTTTTAATCAGCCGTTTCCAGCTACAATAGTCATTCACAACATTAACAATGTCTACACTGTATTTCTGATATAATTTATGTTATTTTAACGGACAACAAATTTGCTTTTCTTTCAAAAACAAGCACATTTTAAAGTGACCCCACATTTTTGAAAGGGTAGTGTATATATATTTTTAAGTTGGTTGAGTGCCTTCTATTCCTTTCCCAATCGAATGCATTTACACTGTTGAGGAAGGGCAGTAGGGTATCTCACTGTATCGTTACACCCTCTGTGTTCTGTGCACGTGACAAACAAACTCAGATTGTGTCATAAAGACTTGATCTCCAGAAATATTTCAATAATAATTATATAACGAATCCAAAAATCACACCATGCTGACAGAGCATGAATATTCCTCCCAAAACTGTGTTCAGCATTTCATTTATTTATTTAATACCTGTTGTGTCTTTGGCCCTGGGAAGCTTTCATCATCACATGGTAGGAAAACATGTTTGTACTGTCAACAACATAATCCATAGGAGCGAGAGACAGGGAGAGGGAGCGAGAAACACAGAGAGAGATGGAGAGAAAGAGAGAAACAGAGAGAGAGATGGAGAGAAACAGAGAGAGAAACACAGAGAGAGATGGAGAGAGAGAAACAGAGAGATGTGGAGAGAAAGAGAGAGATGGAGATAAACAGAGAGAGAAACAGAGAGAGAGATGGAGATAAACAGAGAAACAGAGAGAGAGATGGAGAGAGAGAAACAGAGAGAGGTGGAGAGAAAGAGAGAGATGGAGAGAAAGAGAGAGATGGAGAGAAAGAGAGAGATGGAGAGAAAGAGAGAGAGATGGAGAGAAAGAGAGAGAGATGGAGATACACTGAGAGAAACAGAGAGAGAGATGGAGAGAAAGAGAGAGATAAACAGAGAGAGAAACAGAGAGAGAGAGATGGAGAGAAACAGAGAGAGATGGAGAGAAAGAGAGAGATGGAGAGAGTGTATGTACGTGCAGCGATAGAGGTGAGGTGACATGGAGTCAGGTGTTTGATGCCTGATCAAAGGCCATCTCTGTCCACAGAGAGCCATCTGCTGTGTCTGCTGTTGACACTATGAACATGTGTCCATGCTATCAAATTCACTTTCAAAAGGCTCTCTACAAGCAAGGCCACTGGATTGAATTCCATACCAAGTCTCCATGTCTGCTATGACTCTAACATGCAGACCACACCGCTCGCGTCGCAAAATAAATGGACACGTTATTCTAATCACCCACACTGCTCGCGAGCGTCTGGCACTAAAATAGTAATAGGTTCTATTTGTGACGCTCAACTCGCTGCAAGTCTGGCCTCTCCCATCTCCTCATTGGTTTTTAGGAGCATTTACCCACGTGGGTGATTGAAAGATGAACTGAGGTTCACACTCCAGGTCGGTTGTAGTAATGCGCCGTAAAGTTGGTTGCCAACCGCCATATAAAGTGCAAAGAAGAAAAAGAAGCCTGAAGGAAGGAGGAGAGATGACGAGAAACGAATTCAGTTGACAGTTTTATCTGTGGATTAATTGTCGGAGTAGAGGACCTTGTGCATTTCAGGTACATTAACAACCCAATGTTTATTTCCCAGGGTAAATTAGCTAGCAACAGCAAGCTAACTAGCGAAATTGCCACAAATGTTAACTGCTTTTTTGACCTGTCCCCAAATTAATAATTGGTTCAGAGTTTATTTTGATATTTCAACCTGTGTGTCCTGATCGCTTCTGTGGATGTGGATGTGTGGATGAACAAAATCAACTTGCGGACGCACGGGCGCGTGCGGATTGGTCAGCATGTAAGGAGGCAGGTATCCTAGCGGTTAGTGCGTTGCGCCAGTAACTGAAAAGTCGCTGGTTTGAATACCCACGCCACCAAAATCTGTCGACGTGCCCTTGAGCAAGGCACTTAACCCTTATTTGCGCCAAGGGTGCCGTGCTACCATGGCTGATACCATTTCACTGCACCTATCGGGTATAAAACAAAACAACTTTGGTATATGAGACGACAAAACACGTTTTGTTTTTCTATTGACACTCTCAGTAAGTGTTTTTTAAAGAAAATAAAATGTATAGCCTTCAGAAAGTATTCACACCCCTTGACTTATTTCACATTTTGCTGTGTTACCGCCTGAATTCAAAATATAATACTTTCTAAAATATTTGTTATACTAATCTACACAGTAATAACAAAGTGAACACGTCTTTTATTTTAGAAGCACCTTTGGCCTTTAAAGCTATGAGCCTTTTAGTCTCCTGGGTTGTGCAACATTTGCCCATCATTCTTTTTAAAAAATTCTTCAAGCTCTGTCAAATTGGTTGTTGATCATCGCTAGACAACCATTTTCAGATCTTATCGTAGATTTTCAAGTAGATTAAAGTAGATTTAAGTGAAAACTGTAACTTGGTCACTCAGGAAACATTCACTGTCTTCTTGGTAAGCAACTCTTTTTTTATTTTTTTTATCCTGAAAAACTCCCCAGTCCTTAACAAAAAGCATGCCCATAACATGATGCAGCCACCACTATGCTTGAAAATATGGAGAGTGGTACTCGGTAATGTGTTATATTGGATTTGCCCCAAACATAACACTTTTTATTCAGAACAAAAAGTAAATTTCTTTGCCACATTTTTTTGCAGTATTACTTTAGTGCCAGTATGCATGTTTTGGAATATTTTTATTATGTACAGGCTTCCTTCTTTTCACTCATTTAGGTTAGTATTGTGGAGTAACTACAATGTTGTTGATCCATCCTCAGTTTACTCCTATCACAGCCATTAAACTCTAACTGTTTTAAAGTCACCATTGGCTTCATGTTGAAATACCTGAGCAGTTTCCTTCCTCTCCGGCAACTGAGTTAAGAAGGACGCCTGTATCTTTGTAGTGAATTTGGTGTATTGATACACCATCTAAAGTGTAATTAATAACTTTACCATGTTCAAAGGGATATTCAATGTCTGCTTTTTGTTTTTACGAGCCATTGGAAAACCTCCCTGGTCTTTGTGGTTGAAACAGTGTTTGAAATGCTCGACTGAGAGACCAGACTGCATGTGTTAAAACACTATTATCACAGTGAGTCCATGCAACTTATTATGTGACTTGTAAAACACATGTTTACTCCTGATGTTATTTAGGCTTTTCAGCTTTTCATTTTTCTATTAATTCGTAAATGTTAAACATAATTACACTTTTACATTCTGGGGTAGTGTGTGTGTAGGCCAGTGACACCCCTCCCAACACTTTTACATTCTGGGGTATTGTGTGTGTAGGCCAGTGACACCCCTCCCAACACTTTTACATTCTGGGGTATTGTGTGTGTAGGCCAGTGACACCCCTCCCAACACTTTTACATTCTGGGGTATTGTGTGTGTAGGCCAGTGACACCCCTCCCAACACTTTTACATTCTGGGGTAGTGTGTGTGTAGGCCAGTGACACCCCTCCCAACACTTTTACATTCTGGGGTAAGGCCAGTGACACCCCTCCCAACACTTTTACATTCTGGGGTATTGTGTGTAGGCCAGTGACACCCCTCCCAACACTTTTACATTCTGGGGTATTGTGTGTAGGCCAGTGACACCCCTCCCAACACTTTTACATTCTGGGGTATTGTGTGTGTAGGCCAGTGACACCCCTCCCAACACTTTTACATTCTGGGGTATTGTGTGTGTAGGCCAGTGACACCCCTCCCAACAAAAAAAATATCTAAATTTGATCCGTTTTAAATTCAGGCTGTAACACAACAAAATGTGGGGAAAGAAAATGGGGTGTGAATCTGCATACTACTGACCTTCGACCTGTGTATCTCTCCGTCATCGTCCTCTCCTCCAACGCCCAGTATCTTCCTGGTCTTCAGCCGGCTCACCAGATCTGTCTGGCTGTGTTTCTTCATCAGAGGGGGTTGGGGTTTGCTGCTCATGGCTGATAGGGGGGGCGGTTACCACCTATGACTCCTAAAAACTACAACATAACAAGAAAAAGATGGAGAACATGGGTCATTTATGAACATTTGAACATCTTGGCCATGTTCTGTTATAATCTCCACCCGGCACAGCCAGAAGAGGACTGGCCACCCCTCATAGCCTGGTTCCTCTCTAGGTTTCTAATCTCCACCCGGCACAGCCAGAAGAGGACTGGCCACCCCTCATAGCCTGGTTCCTCTCTAGGTTTCTAATCTCCACCCGGCACAGCCAGAAGAGGACTGGCCACCCCTCATAGCCTGGTTCCTCTCTAGGTTTCTAATCTCCACCCGGCACAGCCAGAAGAGGACTGGCCACCCCACATAGCCTGGTTCCTCTCTAGGTTCACCAGATCTGTCTGGCTGTGTTTCTTCATCAGAGGGGGTTGGGGTTTCAATCTCCACCCGGCACAGCCAGAAGAGGACTGGCCACCCCTCATAGCCTGGTTCCTCTCTAGGTTTCTAATCTCCACCCGGCATAGCCAGAAGAGGACTGGCCACCCCTCATAGCCTGGTTCCTCTCTAGGTTTCTAATCTCCACCCGGCACAGCCAGAAGAGGACTGGCCACCCCTCATAGCCTGGTTCCTCTCTAGGTTTCTTCCTAGGTTTTGGCCTTTCTAGGGAGTTTTTCCTAGCCACTGTGCTTCAACACCTGCCTTGCTTACTGTTTGGGGTTTTAGGCTGGGTTTCTGTACAGTACTTTGAGATATCAGCTGATGTACGAAGGGCTATATAAATACATTTGATTTGAGTACACAAGTATATATTTTTAAACCAGCATATTCAGTTAATATTGCCTGCTAACATGAATTTCTTATAATTAGGGAAATTGTGTTATGTCTCTTGCGTTCCGTGCAAGCAGTCAGGGTATATGCAGCAGTTTGGGCCGCCTGGCTCGTTGTGAACTGTGTGAAGACCTTTTCTTCCTAACAAAGACCGTAATTAATTTGCCATAATTGTACATAATTATGACATAACATTGAAGGTTGTACAATGTAACAGCAATATTTAGACTTCGGGATGCCACCCGTTAGATAAAATACGGAACGGTTCCGTATTTCACTGAAAGAATCAATGACCAAAGGCTCGTATTTCTGTGTGTTATAATTAAGTCTATGATTTGATAGAGCAGTCTGACTGAGCGGTGGTAGGCAGCAGCAGGCCTGTAAACATTCATTCCAACAGCACTTTCCTGCATTTGCCTGCAGCTCTTCGCAATGCTTCAAGTATTGAGCTGTTTATGACTTCAAGCCTATCAACTCCCGAGATTAGGCTGGTGTAACCGATGTGAAATGGCTAGTTGGTTAGCGGGGTGCACGCTAATAGCGTTTCCAATCAGTGACATCACTCGCTCTGAGACGGAGTAGTTGATCCCCTAGCTCTGCAAGGGCTGCAGCTTTTGTGGGACGATGGGTAACGATGCTTCAAGGGTGGCTGTTGTCGATGTGTTCCTGGTTCGAGCCCAGGTAGGGCAGAGGAGAGGGACGGAAGCTATACTGTTACACTGGCAATACTAAAGTGCCTATAAGAACATCCAATAGTCAAAGGTTAATGAAATACAAATGGTATAGAGGGAAATAGTCCTATAATTCCTATAATAACTACAACCTAAAACGTATTACCTGGGAATATTGAAGAGCTTTCATATGTTCTCATGTTCTGAGCAAGGAACTCAAACGTTAGCTTTTTTACATGGCACATATTGCACTTTTACTTTCTTCTCCAACACTTTGTTTTTGCATTATTTAAACCAATTTGAACATATTTAATTATTTATTTGAGGCTAAATTGATTTTATTGATGTATTATATTAAGTTAAAATAAGTGTTCATTCAGTGTTGTTGTAATTGTCATTATTAAAAACAAATAAAAATCGGCCGATTAATCGGTATCGGCTTTTTTGGGTCCTCCAATAAATGGGTATTTAAAAATCATAATCGGTCGACCTCTATACAGTACTACCATGGATTTATGTGGAGAGAGAAATGGATCAATCTGGAGTGTTTGTCTGTGTAATCCCAAATAGAGCCCAACCCAACTCCACAGAAGGCTGAGTGTGTGTCAGTGCTTTCTGTAAAACAGAGCCAGGAGTTGTTTCACTCTTCAGTCTGATCTCTCTCGCTCATCAAACTGTCTCCATACAAAGCAAGTAGCAGCCTGTTTCCACTCCTAGAATAACAGAGGACCTACAACACATATCTACAGTTGAAGACATCTCATGTGTCATCAGATTCCCTCTGGAAAGCCAAAAACACCATGTTTACATTTATTTATTTTTAACCAGGCAAGTCAGTTAAGAACAAATTCTTATTTTCAATGACGGCCTAGGAACTGGTGGGTTAAACTGCCTGTTCAGGGGCAGAATGACAGATTTGTACCTTGTCAGCTCGGGGGTTTGAACTTGCAACCTTCCGGTTACTAGTCCAACTCTCTAACCACTAGGCTACCCTGCCTCCCCATCAGGACAACAGGTAGTTATTAGGGAAAACAAAGCTCGTATTTACTAAAGTAAAGTTCTCATTTCAATAATCCATGTTCAGTACTATTACCGATGGGGAAAGTATTTTTGGAGACTGGGGAATGTTTATGAGAGTGGGCCTGAGGTAAATGTTCAGTACTATTACCGATGGGGAAAGTATTTTTGGAGACTGGTGAATGTTTATGAGAGTGGGCCTGAGGTAAATGTTCAGTACTATTACCGATGGGGAAAGTATTTTTGGAGACTGCTTCTCAACGAGACGAAGGAAGGAAACTACTTCCATTTCTAGGGACAGTTTCTTTTCTTCTTAGAAACCATTTCTTTTCCCCCAGTCAGCCATCTTCACCTTTTCATAAAGGAGTGTTTTGATTTTTCTTTTTAACGTTTTCAAGTGCATGGAGTTGCTTGAATGGTTATGGAAACTATTGGAATTCAACATGTAATTAGATTGTACCGTGAATGATGAAAGGGAGTGTTTCTTCTGCCCTAGTTGTTGAAATGTAGGAGACGTTTCTAGATTACTCAGAGTAAACTTGCCCTTTAGGCTCTGTGTCTTTTCAACCCTGAACACATACGAGAACAAGCCTCTGGCCACGCTCCAAATACTGGTTCCCCTGCCTGGTTTCATTTAGAACACACACACACACACACACACACACACACACACACACACACACACAGAGGGCCCATGCAATATGCATGTCCCTGAATCCACCCAGATCAACGCTGACCTTTCAGCTGAGCGGAAACAGTAGTTGCCATGGTGTCGAGGGCGGTATGTGTGTGTGGTTTGGGATTGGGAACAGAGAATTTGACACATTAAAGATTAGGCCTAAAAAAAATCCACATGTTTTTCTCTTCTTAGTATAATTTAGTATAGCTGTTGTTTTAGTATTCGTTTTTCATACAGGAAGACATCGTTATGGTCCTGATGTTTTCCAGAAGTTCATCTGACCGACTTCAGTCAGACTTCCTGGGTCGGCAGCCGTGTTTAAACAGCAGCAGGAGGTTAATGACCAGATTACTGCCAACCTGTTTACTCCGGGTCAAGGTACCAATGGCACTGGGACTGCCCGTTACCAAGCAACCACAACCAAGGAAAAAAAGGGAACGCAGCACTCGTTCCTGTCCTCCCTGTCCCCCGTACCCTCTATCCTCCCTGTCCCCCGTACCCTCTATCCTCCCTGTCCCCCGTACCCTCTATCCTCCCTGTCCCCCGTACCCTCTATCCTCCCTGTCCCCCGTACCCTCTATCCTCCATGTCCCCCGTACCCTCTATCCTCCCTGACCCACCCCCCGTACCCTCTATCCTCCCTGTCCCCCCCCCCCCCCGTCCCCCTCTTCCCTCCCTGTCCCCGTACCCTCTTTCCTCCCTGTCCCCGTACCCTCTTTCCTCCCTGTCCCCCGTACCCTCTTTCCTCCCTGTCCCCCGTACCCTCTATCCTCCCTGTCCCCCCGTACCCTCTATCCTCCCTGACCCCCCCCGTACCCTCTATCCTCCCTGACCCCCCGTACCCTCTATCCTCCCTGACCCCCGTACCCTCTATCCTCCCTGACCCCCCGTACCCTCTATCCTCCCTGTCCCCCCCCGTACCCTCTATCCTCCCTGTCCCCCGTACCCCTATCCTCCCTGTCCCCCTACCCTCTATCCTCCCTGTCCCCCATACCCTCTTTCCTCCCTGTCCCCCCCCATACCCTCTTTCCTCCCTGTCCCCTGTACCCTCTTTCCTCCCTGTCCCCGTACCCTCTTTCCTCCCTGTCCTCCGTAACCCTCTTTCCCCCTGTACCCTCTTTCCTCCCTGAACCCCCGTACCCTCTTTCCTCCCTGTCCCCCCCGTACCCTCTTTCCTCCCCGTACCCTCTATCCTCCCTGAACCCCCCGTACCCTCTATCCTCCCTGAACCCCCGTACCCTCTATCCTCCCTGTCCCCCGTACCCTCTATCCTCCCTGTCCCCCCCGTACCCTCTATCCTCCCTGAACCCCGTACCCTCTATCCTCCTTGTCCCCCGTACCCTCTATCCTCCCTGTCCCCCCCGTACCCTCTATCCTCCCTGTCCCCCGTACCCTCTATCCTCCCTGTCCCCCCCGTACCTTCTTTCCTCCCTGTCCCCCCCGTACCCTCTTTCCTCCCTGTCCCCCCCCCCGTACACCATGACCCCCTTGTACTCTCTGACACAAGCCCCCCCCTCCCCTCTTTGCTGTAGTAACTACTACCACTGGGGTCTTTAGTGAAAGGATTGATCCATCAGGGAAATGGCTGTTATTCCATGGATCATTACACCTAAAGAGGATCCATGTGGACTCTCAGAATGGGACAATATATTGACCAAATGGCTGTGAGGGAGTCCCATATGGCACCCTATTCCCTATATAGCGCACTACTTTTGCCCAGGGCCTAATAGGACTCAGGTCAGAAGTAGTGCACTATATAGGGGCCCAGTTGGGACGTACCATGTACACAGACTGTAAACAGACTGCCATTAGTTGGTTCAGCAGTGTGACGTATAGCCACTACCACCCAGCCATACTGTATGGAAAATAGAAGGCTGCAATAGCTTGTATCCTAAATAGCACCATATCACCTATAAAACTAAACTGCCTTGATCCAATGCAGTGCACTATAAAGAGAAAAGGATGCTATTTGGAACACAGCCACTGGTTTAGTACACAAGCCTCTGGTTTAGAACACAAGCCTCTGGTTTAGAACACAAGCCTCTGGTTTAGAACACAAGCCTCTGGTTTAGAACACAAGCCTCTGGTTTAGAACACAAGCCTCTGGTTTAGAACACAAGCCTCTGGTTTAGAACACAAGCCTCTGGTTTAGAACACAGCCTCTGGTTTAGAACACAGCCACTGGTTTAGTACACAAGCATATTAATAATGCCCATCTAAACGCATGTTAGAGTGTTGAGCCGTCTAACGCACCTTGGCCTCCTGAGTGGCGCAGCGGGCTAAGGCACTGCATCTCAGTGCAAGAGGCGTCACTACAGTCCCTGGTTCGAATCCAGGCTGTATCACATCCGGCCACGATTGGGAGTCCCATAAGGCGGTGCACAATTGGCCCAGTTTCATCCGGGTTATGGTTTGGCCGGTGTAGGCCGTCATTGTAAATAAGAATTTGTTTACTTTGTTGCCTAGTTAAATACAGGTTTGAATAAATGTAAAAAAATATTGAGAAAGTCGTAATTATTATCGTTGAACCACAATGTATTTCAATCTATCTAAAGCTAGAATCAGAATGACAATCAGACATGTAGTCCACACACATTGTGCCTGGGTGTGTGTGTGTCTGTCTGTCTGTCTCTACCTGGGATGTGAATGGGCTCAGAGGGAAGGTAATGCAAGTTGGTTGGAGATGAATCACATTAATGCTTCTGTTAATGTTCTTCCCCTTGTTTAGAATCACCATCAAACACTACATGAACAAAAGTCCAAGGTGTTCCATGGGGGTTGAGGTCAGGGCTTTGTGTAGGCCAGTCAAGTTCTTGTGTGGCCTACCACTTCACGGCTGAGCCGTTGTTGCTCCTAGATGTTTCCACTTCACAATAACAGCACCTCCAGTTGACTGGGGGCAGCTCCAACAGGGCAGATATTTGATGAACTGACTTGTTGGAAAGGTGGCATCCTATGACAGTGCCACGTTAAAAGTCACTGAGCTCTTCAGTACGGCCCATTCTACTGCCAATGTTTGTCTATGGACATTGCATGGCTGTGTGCTTGATTTTATACACCTGTCAGCAAATGGATGTTGCTGAAATAGTCGAATCCACTAATTTGAAGGGGTGTCCACATACTTTTTTAAATTTATTGTTTATTTCACCTTTATTGAACCAGGTAGGCCAGTTGAAAACACCTTTATTTAACCGGGTAGGCTAGTTGAGAACACCTTTATTGAACCAGGTAGGCTAGTTGAGAACACCTTTATTGAACCAGGTAGGCTAGTTGAGAACACCTTTATTGAACCACCAGGAACACCTTTATTTAACCGGGAGGCTAGTTGAGAACACCTTTATTAACCAGGTAGGCTAGTTGAGAACACCTTTATTGAACCAGGTAGACTAGTTGAGAACAAGTTCTCATTTGCAACTGCGACCTGGCCAAGATAAAGCATAGCAGTGTGAACAGACAACACAGAGTTACACATGGAGTAAACAATTAACAAGTCAATAACACAGTAGAAAAAAAAGGGGAGTCTATATACATTGTGTGCAAAAGGCATGAGAAGGTAGGCAAATAATTATAATTTTGCAGATTAACACTGGAGTGATAAATGATCAGATGGTCATGTACAGGTAGAGATATTGGTGTGCAAAAGAGCAGAAAAGTAAATAAATAAAAACAGTATGGGGATGAGGTAGGTAAAAATGGGTGGGCTATTTACCGATAGACTATGTACAGCTGCAGCGATCGGTTAGCTGCTCAGATAGCAGATGTTTGAAGTTGGTGAGGGAGATAAAAGTCTCCAACCTCAGCGATTTTTGCAATTCGTTCCAGTCACAGGCAGCAGAGTACTGGAACGAAAGGCGGCCAAATGAGGTGTTGGCTTTAGGGATGATCAGTGAGATACACCTGCTGGAACGCGTGCTACAGGTGGGTGTTGTTATCATAAACGTATGACTGACTGAAGAGGCGTCTTTCTGGGTGAAGTGAACATGTCATTGTAGCAGACGCCTTTATCCATTCAGTCCATTCAGTCCATTTAGTCCACGTGACCCCAGGCAGAATCAAACCCACGACCCTGACGCCTTTATCCATTCAGTCCATTCAGTCCACGTGACCCCAGGCAGAATCAAACCCACGACCCTGACCTGGACGCCTTTATCCATTCAGTCCACGTGACCCCAGGCAGAATCAAACCCACGACCCTGACCTGGACGCCTTTATCCATTCAGTCCACGTGACCCCAGACGGAATCAAACCCACGGCCCTGACCTTGACGCCTTTATCCATTCAGTCCATGTGACCCCAGACGGAATCAAACCCACGACCCTGGCCTTGATGCCTTTATCCATTCAGTCCACGTGACCCCAGGCAGAATCAAACCCACGACCCTGACCTGGCTAACGCCTCGCGCTTACCAACAAAGCTACACAGGAGCACCACTGAATCCAGGGATTGACTACAGTGAGTGTGATAGAAGAGTTGCCACACAGTTCCACACTTCGGCCTAATGGGTTTGGCATATGAATATTTGGTCCATTAATATGGTCCATTAACAATGCATTTTCACTGTGAATGTATTTTTAACAAAACTAATGCATTTTCACTCTGAATGTCTTGCTTATAAAGTCTCCTGCCCCTCTACCTAACTTAAATCAATTGTTTTTTAGATGGAGAGGCTAGCCAGGGCTCCAGATATACCACTTTGTATCACATCTCAGAATGTCATTTTTCATCTCAGTAGGTCTCCTGTATGCTGCATGACGATGTCGCCACTCCTATTTGCCATAGCTTCTTCAATCTATGCCTACTAGAAAGTGTGTGCCCTCAGGCCTGGAGGGAAGCTAAAGTTATTCCCCTACCTAAGAATAGTAAAGTCATTTTACTGGCTCAAATAGCCAACAAATCAGCCAGTTACCAACCATCAGTAAACATTAGGAAAAAACATGGTGCTTGACCAAATACAATGCTATTTTACTGTAAACAAATTGACAACAGACTTTCAGCACGCTTAAAGGGAAGGACATTCAACAAGCACAGCACTTACACAAATCACCGATTGGCTGAGAGAAATTGATGATAAGAAGATTGTGGGGGCTGTCTTGTTAGACATTTTAGTGTGGCTTATGGCATTATCGATCATAGTCTTCTGATGGAAATACGTAAGTGTTATGGCTTTACATCCCCTGCTATATTGTGGATAAAGAGTTACCGGTCTAACAGAACGCAGAGGGTGTTCTTTAATGGAAGCCTCTCCAACATAATCCAGTTAGAATCAGGAATTCCCCAGGGCAGCTGTCTAGGCCCCTTAGTTTTTAAAATCTTTACTAATGACATTCCACTGGCCTTACGTAAAGCCAGTGTGTCTATGCATGCAAATTGGTGGCAAGGAATAAGTTTGTCCTAAATATTTCAAAAACTAAAAGCATTGTATTTGGGAGAAATCATTCACTAAACCCTAAACCTCAACTAACTCTAATTCGATAGAGTCCGCTCCGCTGGCCATTCGGTCAGTCCGCTCCGCTGGCCATTCGGTACAGTCCGCTCCGCTGGCCATTCGGTCAGTCCGCTCCGCTGGCCATTCGGTCAGTCCGCTCCGCTGGCCATTCGGTCAGTCCGCTCCGCTGGCCATACGGTCAGTCTCCTCTCCGCTGGCCATTCGGTCAGTCCGCTCCGCTGGCCATTCGGTCAGTCCGCTCCGCTGGCCATTCGGTCAGTCCGCTCCGCTGGCCATACGGTCAGTCTCCTCTGCTGGCCATTTGGTCAGTCTGCTCCGCTGGCCATTCGGTCAGTCTGCTCCGCTGGCCATTCGATTCAGTCTGCTCTGCTGGGCATTCGGTCAGTCTGCTCTGCTGGCCATTCAGTTACCTATTCTCTGTCTCACACCAGTGGACAGGGTTAATCCACACACAGTATCAGCACTTTTTCTCTCTCACTAACACCGTCACACTTCACTGTCCTCAGAGAGGCTTCAAAACCGGTCAGAATAACAGGTCTGCCAAGCACCACCATCCTGGCAGACACCTTGTGATTCACCTGACAACATTACCAACACCTCAGAGAAATAGAGAGACAGAGAGGGAGAAGGAGACAAGAGACAGAGAGAGGGAGAAGGAGACAGAGACAGAGAGAGGGAGAAGGAGACAGAGAGAGGGAGACAGAGACAGAGAGAGGGAGACAGAGTTTGTAAAAGAGAGAGAAATGAAAACAGAGAAATAAAGAGAGACATGGAGAGATAAAGAGAGTGAGACAGAGAGAGGAGAGAGAGAACAAGATTAAGAGAGAGAGAGACAGAAAGTGAAAGAGAGCAACGGAGAGAGATGCCACACAGCACTACACAGTCACTAAATTACTCTCAATAGGTTTGTCAAGTGGCAGAACTAGCAGCACTTGAATTGATAAGTCCTACTGTCTGTGAATGATAAAGACCTTTGTAAAGGGCAGTGACGACACAACGACTAGCCGAAGCAGAGATCAGAAGTATTTTAGTTGGTCCAATTCTAACCCACATTCACACTGATAGGTCGGTAGTAATGTACACAGAGTGGACGAAATATTAGGAACACCTGTTCTTTCCATGACATAGACTGACCAGGTGAAGCTATGATCCCTTATTGATGTCTCTTGTTAAATCCACTTCAATCAGTGTAGATGAAGGGGAGGAGACAGTTTGAAGAAGGATTTTTAAACATTGAGACAATTGAGACATGGATTGTGTATGTGTGTCATTCAGAGGGTGAATGGACAAGACAAAAGATTGAAGTGCCTTTGAACAGTATGGTAGTAGGTGTCAGAACACTGGTTTGTGTCAAGATCTGCAACGATGCTGGGTTTTTCATGCTCAACAGTTTCCTGTGTGTATTGAGAATGGTCCACCAACCAAAGGACATCCAGCCAACTTGACACAACTGTGGGAAGCATTGGAGTCAACATGGGCCAGCATCCCTGTGGAAGGCTTTCGACACCTTGTAGAGTCCATGACCCGACGAAGTGAGGCTGTTCTGAGGCTAAAGGGAGGAAGGTGTTCCTAATGTTTTGTACACTCAGTGTTGATGTCCACACTATGAGGTTGGAATAATATTGTGAATTGTAAAAATGATGATAATGCCCTTTTAGTTTAAGTGCTGTTTGAGTCTGGGATGGAGTTCTGGTCAGCCCGGTAACATCCTCTTTAACCATGATGAGACCATGCTGTTTGAGTCTGGGATGGAGTACTGGTCGGCCCAGTTACATCCTCTTTAACCATGATGAGACCAGGCTGATGGAGTTCTGGTCGGCCCGGTAACATCCTCTTTAACCATGATGAGACCAGGCTGATGGAGTTCTGGTCGGCCCGGTAACATCCTCTATAACCATGATGAGACCAGGCTGATGGAGTTCTGGTCGGCCCGGTAACATCCTCTATAACCATGATGAGACCATGCTGATGGAGTTCTGGTCGGCCCGGTAACATCCTCTATAACCATGATGAGACCATGCTGATGGAGTTCTAGGCGGCCCGGTAACATCCTCTATAACCATGATGAGACCATGCTGATGGAGTTCTGGCGGGCCTGGTAACATCCTCTTTAACCATGATGAGACCAGGCTGATGGGAGTTCTGGTCGGCCCGGTAACATCCTCTAAAACCATGATGAGACCAGGCTGATGAGAGTTCTGGTCGGCCCGGTAACATCCTCTATAACCATGATGAGACCAGGCTGTTTGAGTCTGGGATGGAGTTCTGGACGGCCCGGTAACATCCTCTTTAACCATGATGAGACCATGCTGTTTGAGTCTGGAATGGAGTTCTGGTCGGCCCGGTTACATCCTCTTTAACCATGATGAGACCAGGCTGATGGGAGTTCTGGTCGGCCCGGTAACATCCTCTTTAACCATGATGAGACCAGGCTGTTTGATGGGAGTTCTGGTGGCCCGGTAACATCCTCTTTAACCATGATGAGACCATGCTGTTTGAGTTCTGGTTGGCCCGGTTACATCCTCTTTAACCATGATGAGACCATGCTGTTTGAGTTCTGGTTGGCCCGGTTACATCCTCTTTAACCATGATGAGACCATGCTGTTTGAGTTCTGGTTGGCCCGGTAACATCCTCTTTAACCATGATGAGACCAGGCTGATGGAGTTCTGGTCGGCCCGGTTACATCCTCTTTAACCATGATGAGACCAGGCTGTTTGAGTCTGGGATGGAGTTCTGGTCGGCCCGGTAACATCCTCTTTAACCATGATGAGACCAGGCTGATGGGAGTTCTGGTCGGCCCGGTAACATCCTCTTTAACCATGATGAGACCATGCTGTTTGAGTTCTGGTCGGCCCGGTTACATCCTCTTTAACCATGATGAGACCATGCTGTTTGAGTTCTGGTTGGCCCGGTTACATCCTCTTTAACCATGATGAGACCATGCTGTTTGAGTTCTGGTCGGCCCGGTTACATCCTCTTTAACCATGATGAGAACATGCTGTTTGAGTTCTGGTCGGCCCGGTTACATCCTCTTTAACCATGATGAGACCATGCTGTTTGAGTTCTGGTCGGCCCGGTTACATCCTCTTTAACCATGATGAGACCATGCTGATGGAGTTCTGGTCGGCCCGGTTACATCCTCTTTAACCATGATGAGACCAGGCTGATGGAGTTCTGGTCGGCCCGGTTACATCCTCTTTAACCATGATGAGACCAGGCTGTTGCTGCTTCTTGTTCTCTGCTCCTTCAATACTGTAATATTTCAGTTCCAGAAGATGCAGAGGGAGTCGGTTATGGACCAGGGATACTACAGTTCAACTGACAAGGACCGACGGATAAAGAAAGAGAGACAAACAGAGAAAGACAGACACAGACAGAGAGAGAGAGACAGAGAGAGAGAGAGACAGAGAGACAAACAGAGAAAGACAGACACAGACAGAGAGAGAGACAGAGAGAGAGAGACAGAGAGAGAGACAGAGAGAGAGAGAGAGAGAGACAGAGAGAGAGAGCGAGACAGAGAGAGAGAGAGAGAGAGAGAGAGAGAGAGAGAGAGAGACAGAGAGAGAGAGAGAGAGAGAGAGAGAGAGAGAGAGACAGAGAGAGAGAGAGACAGAGAGACAGAGAGAGAGAGACAGAGAGAGACAGAGAGAGAGAGAGAGAGAGAGAGAGAGAGAGAGACAGAGAGAGAGAGACAGCTCCTTCAAGACAGAGACAGAGAGAGAGAGACAGAGACAGAGAGAGAGACAGAGAGAGAGAGAGAGAGAGAGAGACAGAGAGAGAGACAGAGAGAGAGAGAGAGAGAGAGAGAGAGAGAGACAGAGAGAGAGAGACAGAGAGAGAGAGAGAGAGAGAGAGAGAGAGAGAGAGAGAGAGAGAGAGAGAGAGAGAGAGACAGAGAGAGAGACAGAGAGAGAGAGAGAGAGAGAGAGAGAGAGACAGAGAGAGAGAGAGAGAGAGACAGAGAGAGACAGAGAGAGAGACAGAGAGAGAGAGAGAGAGAGACAGAGAGAGAGACAGAGAGAGAGACAGAGAGAGACAGAGAGAGAGAGAGAGAGAGAGAGAGAGAGAGAGAGACAGAGAGAGAGAGAGAGAGAGAGAGAGAGAGAGAGAGAGAGAGAGAGAGACAGAGAGAGAGAGACAGAGACAAACAGAGAAAGACAGACACAGACAGAGAGAGAGAGACAGAGAGAGAGAGACAGAGAGAGACCATGGGTCTGGGGTCCGCTCACCAACCAAGACTTCACAAAATGGGACAAACACCAAATTGAGACTCAGCACGCAGAATTCTGCAAAAATATCCTCCGTGTACAACGTAGAACACCAAATAATGCATGCAGGCAGAATTAGGCCGATACCAACTAATTATCAAAATCCAGAAAAGAGCCGTTAAATTCTATAACCACCTAAAAGGAAGCGATTCCCAAACCTTCCATAACAAAGCCATCACCTACAGAGAGATGAGCCTGGAGAAGAGTCCCCTAAGCAAGCTGGTCCTGGGGCTCTGTTCACAAACACAAACACACACTACAGAGCCCCAGGAGAAGCAGCACAATTAGACCCAAGCAAATCATGAGAAAACAAAAAGATAATTACTTGACACATTGGAAAGAATTAACAAAAAAAACAGAGCAAACTAGAATGCTATTTGGCCCTAAACAGAGAGTACACAGTGACAGAATACCTGACCACTGTGACTGACCCAAACTTAAGGAAAGCTTTGACTATGTACAGACTCAGGGAGCATAGCCTTGTTCTCAAGAGAAGACAGGCTATGTGCTCACTGCCCACAAAATTAGGTGGAAACTGAGCTGCACTTCCTAACCTCCTGCCAAAATTCGAAAACAAACCCGATTTTGATGAACTCCCATATCTATTGAGTGAAATTCCACAGTGTGCCATCACAGCAGCAAGATGTGTGACCTGTTGCCACAAGAAAAGGGCAACCAGTGAAGAACAAACACCATTGTAAATACAACCCATATTTATGCTTATTTATTTTCCCTTTTGTACTTTAACTATTTGCACATCATTACAACAATGTATATAGACATATAATATGACATGTAAAATGTATATTAATTTGGAACTTTTGTGATGTTTACTGTTTATATTTGATTGTTTTGTTTATCTATTTCACTTGCTTTGGCGATGTAAACATATGTTTCCCATGACAATAAAAACCCTTGAATTGAAAATGAGAAAGAGAGAAAGACAGACAGAGAGAGAGACAGGGAGAGAGAGACAGGGAGACAGAAGAGGGAGAGACAGAGACGAGACAGAGAAAGTGACAGAGAGACGAGGCAGAGAGACGAGGCAGAGAGATCAGGCAGAGAGATCAGGCAGAGAGACGAGGCAGAGAGATCAGGCAGAGAGACAGAGGGAGAGAGACAGAGGGAGAGAGACAGAGGGAGAGAGACAGAGGGAGAGAGACAGAGGGAGAGAGACAGAGGGAGAGAGATGAGGTAGCGAGACAGAGGGAGAGACAGAGACAGAAACAGGGAGCGACAGACACAGGGAGAGAGAGAGACAGAGACAGGGAGAGAGAGAGACAGAGCTAGGCTTTGTTTCCTGATCAAAGCTAATCAACAACAGAAGGTTATATGTCCTGCCAGTTTTAACGTATTTACTTCCTGGTCTTTGATGTTTTGACGGTGTTACTGTAGTTCTAACACATTCATCTATTCACGCTTCCACAACATGGTTCCTCAGAGAGCTCAGAGAGAAGCACTCAGGACGAGATGAGTAGGCAGACAGGACGTGTGAATCAATCAGTGAGAAGCTCTCTCCTCTCTCTCTTTCCTTCTCCCTCGTCTCCTGTCTCTCTGTCCTTCCTCCCTCTGTCTTTCTCCCCCCCATCCCATCTCTCTCACTCTCTCAATTCAAGGGTTTTTATTCACATGGGAAACATGTGTTAACATTGCCAAAGCAAGTGAGGTAGATAATATACAAAAGTGAAATAAACAATAAAAATTAACAGTAAACATTACACATACAGAAGTTTCAAAAGAATAAAGACATGACAGACGTCATATTACGTCTATATACAGTGTTGTCTCTCCCTTTCTCCCTGTCCTGAATGACGTGGCACCTTCAGCCTGCCAGACACGTGGCTAGTTGGCTCTATCAGACACATAATGAGTGGCTTTGTAAGAAGCACAAAGCCAAACACATTACTAGCTGTGTCAGAACCAGATGAATAGAACTGGCTCAGTTGGCACCAGAATACTGCTGCTATTGAGATTAAATTACAACCCAAGTCTGAGTCAGGATCATTTTTTTTTTTTTTACTTTTAAATTAATGATGTCTAGCCTAATAGATTCTTCAAGAATATGACTTCCAAATTCTTCACGAGCAAAAAGTGTATTTCACCACCAGAAACCATTATAATCTTAGTTCAACTGTAATTCCACCACCAGAACCCATTATAATCTTAGTTCAACTGTATTCCACCACCAGAACCCATTATAATCTTAGTTCAACTATATTCCACTACCAGAACTGGTACTGGGACTGGGACTCCCTGTATATAGCTCCACATTGATCTGGTACTGGTACTTCCTGTATATATCTCCACAGTAATGTGGTACTGGTACTTCCTGTATATATCTCCACAGTAATCTGGTACGGGTACTTCCTGTATATAGCTCCACAGTGATCTGGTACTGGTACTTCCTGTATATATCTCCACATTGATCTGGTACTGGTACTTCCTGTATATATCTCCACATTGATCTGGTACTGGTACTTCCTGTATATATCTCCAGTAATCTGGTACTGGTACTTCCTGTATATATCTCCAGTAATCTGGTACTGGTACTTCCTGTATATATCTCCAGTAATCTGGTACTGGTACTTCCTGTATATAGCTCCACAGTAATCTGGTACGGGTACTTCCTGTATATAGCTCCACAGTAATCTGGTACGGGTACTTCCTGTATATAGCTCCACAGTGATCTGGTACTGGTACTTCCTGTATATATCTCCACATTGATCTGGTACTGGTACTTCCTGTATATATCTCCACATTGATCTGGTACTGGTACTTCCTGTATATATCTCCACATTGATCTGGTACTGGTACTTCCTGTATATATCTCCACAGTAATCTGGTACGGGTACTTCCTGTATATATCTCCAGTAATCTGGTACTGGTACTTCCTGTATATATCTCCACATTGATCTGGTACGGGTACTTCCTGTATATAGCTCCACAGTAATCTGGTACTGGTACTTCCTGTATATATCTCCAGTAATCTGGTACTGGTACTTCCTGTATATAGCTCCACATTGATCTGGTACTGAGACTTCCTGTATATAGGTCCACATTGATCTGGTACTGGGACTTCCTGTATATAGCTCCACAGTAATCTGGTACTGGTACTTCCTGTATATATCTCCAGTAATCTGGTACTGGTACTTCCTGTATATAGCTCCACATTGATCTGGTACTGAGACTTCCTGTATATAGGTCCACATTGATCTGGTACTGGGACTTCCTGTATATAGCTCCACAGTAATCTGGTACTGGTACTTCCTGTATATATCTCCACAGTAATCTGGTACTGGTACTTCCTGTATATATCTCCACATTGATCTGGTACTGGTACTCCCTGTATATAGCTCCACATTGATCTGGTACTGGTACTTCCTGTATATATCTCCACAGTAATCTGGTACAGGTACTTCCTGTATATATCTCCAGTAATCTGGTACTGGTACTTCCTGTATATATCTCCACATTGATCTGGTACGGGTACTTCCTGTATATAGCTCCACAGTAATCTGGTACGGGTACTTCCTGTATATAGCTCCACAGTAATCTGGTACGGGTACTTCCTGTATATATCTCCACATTGATCTGGTACTGGTACTTCCTGTATATATCTCCACATTGATCTGGTGCTGGTACTTCCTGTATATATCTCCACATTGATCTGGTACTGGTACTCCCTGTATATAGCTCCACATTGATCTGGTACTGGTACTTCCTGTATATATCTCCACAGTAATCTGGTACGGGTACTTCCTGTATATATCTCCAGTAATCTGGTACTGGTACTTCCTGTATATATCTCCACATTGATCTGGTACGGGTACTTCCTGTATATAGCTCCACAGTGATCTGGTACTGGTACTTCCTGTATATATCTCCACATTGATCTGGTACTGGTACTTCCTGTATATATCTCCACAGTAATCTGGTACAGGTACTTCCTGTATATATCTCCAGTAATCTGGTACTTCCTGTATATATCTCCACATTGATCTGGTACGGGTACTTCCTGTATATAGCTCCACATTGATCTGGTACGGGTACTTCCTGTATATAGCTCCACAGTAATCTGGTACGGGTACTTCCTGTATATAGCTCCACAGTAATCTGGTACGGGTACTTCCTGTATATAGCTCCACAGTAATCTGGTACGGGTACTTCCTGTATATAGCTCCACAGTGATCTGGTACTGGTACTTCCTGTATATATCTCCACATTGATCTGGTACTGGTACTTCCTGTATATATCTCCACATTGATCTGGTACTGGTACTTCCTGTATATATCTCCACAGTAATCTGGTACAGGTACTTCCTGTATATATCTCCAGTAATCTGGTACTGGTACTTCCTGTATATAGCTCCACATTGATCTGGTACGGGTACTTCCTGTATATAGCTCCACAGTAATCTGGTACGGGTACTTCCTGTATATAGCTCCACAGTAATCTGGTACGGGTACTTCCTGTATATATCTCCACATTGATCTGGTACTGGTACTTCCTGTATATATCTCCACATTGATCTGGTACTGGTACTTCCTGTATATATCTCCACATTGATCTGGTACTGGTACTCCCTGTATATAGCTCCACATTGATCTGGTACTGGTACTTCCTGTATATATCTCCACAGTAATCTGGTACGGGTACTTCCTGTATATATCTCCAGTAATCTGGTACTGGTACTTCCTGTATATATCTCCACATTGATCTGGTACGGGTACTTCCTGTATATAGCTCCACAGTGATCTGGTACTGGTACTTCCTGTATATATCTCCACATTGATCTGGTACTGGTACTTCCTGTATATATCTCCACATTGATCTGGTACTGGTACTTCCTGTATATATCTCCATATTGATGTGGTACTGGTACTTCCTGTATATATATAAGAGAGAGAGATAAAGCCCTGAACATAGAGGATGAACAGCAGAGAGAGAAATAAAGCCCTGAACAGAGAGGGTGAACAACAGAGAGAGAGATAAAGCCCTGGAGAGAGAGATAAAGCCCTGAACAGAGAGGGTGAACAACAGAGAGGGTGAACAACAGAGAGAGAGATAAAGCCCTGAACAGAGAGTGTGAACAACAGAGAGAGAGATAAAGCCCTGAACAGAGAGAGAGAGAGAGAGAGATAAAGCCCTGAACAGAGAGGGTGAACAACAGAGAGGGAGATAAAGCCCTGAACAGAGAGGGTGAACAACAGAGAGAGAAATAAAGCCCTGAACAGAGAGGGTGAACAACAGAGAGAGAGATAAAGCCCTGAACAGAGAGGGTGAACAACAGAGAGAGAGATAAAGCCCTGAACAGAGGGTGAACAACAGAGAGAGAGAGATAAAGCCCTGAACAGAGGGTGAACAACAGAGAGAGAGAGATAAAGCCCTGAACAGAGAGGGTGAGCAACAGAGAGAGAGATGAAGCCCTGAACAGAGAGGGCGAGCAACAGAGAGAGAGAGAACAGCAGAGAGAGAGATAAAGCCCTGAACAGAGAGGGTGAACAACAGAGAGAGAGAGACAGAGAGAGAGATAAAGCCCTGAACAGAGAGGGTGAGCAACAGAGAGAGTGAACAGCAGAGAGAGAGAACAGCAGAGAGAGAGATAAAGCCCTGAACAGAGGGTGAACAACAGAGAGAGAGAGATAAAGCCCTGAACAGAGGGTGAACAACCGAGAGAGAGAGATAAAGCCCTGAACAGAGGGTAAACAACCGAGAGAGAGAGATAAAGCCCTGAACAGAGGGTGAACAACAGAGAGAGAGATAAAGCCCTGAACAGAGGGTGAACAACAGAGAGAGAGAGAGATAAAGCCCTGAACAGAGGGTGAACAACCGAGAGAGAGAGATAAAGCACTGAACAGAGGGTGAACAACCGAGAGAGAGAGATAAAGCCCTGAACAGAGGGTGAACAACCGAGAGAGAGAGATAAAGCGCTGAACAGAAAGGGTGAACAACAGAGAGATAAAGCCCTGAACAGAAAGGGTGAACAACAGAGAGAGAGATAAATCCCTGAACAGAGAGAGAGAGAGATAAAGCCCTGAACAGAGAGGGTGAACAACAGAGAGGGTGAACAACAGAGAGAGAGATAAAGCCCTGAACAGAGAGAGAGAGAGACACAGAGAGAGAGAGAGAGAGAGACAGAGAGAGAGAGTGACAGAGAGAGAGAGAGAGACAGAGAGAGAGACTGCCCACAAAATGAGGTGGAAACTGAACTGCACTTCCTAACCTCCTGCCCAATGTATGACCATATTAGAGAGACATATTTCCCTCAGATTACACAGATCCACAAAGAATTCGAAAACAAATCCAATTTTGAAAAACTCCCATATCTACTGGGTGAAATTCCACAGTGTGACATCACAGCAGCAAGATTTGTGACCTGTTGCCACAAGAAAAGGGCAACCAGTGAAGAACACACACCATTGTAAATACAACCCATATCTATGCTTATTTATTTTATCTTGTGTCCTTTACCATTTGTACATTGTTAAAACACTGTATATATATATGACATTTGTAATGTCTTTATTGTTTTGAAACTTCTGTATGTGTAATGTTTACTGTTAATTTGTATTGTTTATTTCACTTTATATATTCACTTAAAATATTATCTACCTCACTTGCTTTGGCAATGTTAACACATGTTTTCCATGCCAATAAAGCCCTTGAATTGAATTGATAAAGCCCTGAACAGAGAGGGTGAGCAACAGAGAGAGAGATAAAGCCCTGAACAGAGAGGGTGAGCAACAGAGAGAGTGAACAGCAGAGAGAGATAAAGACCTGAACAGAGAGGGTGAACAACAGAGAGAGAGAGAGAGAGAGAGAGAGGGAGAGAGATAAAGCCCTGAACAGAGGGGGGATAGTGTAGTATGACTTCACTCCCAGTCACAGTCAGTCTCACAAAGGGACATTGATTTGAGATGTAACCAATGAAAGGACTCAGCTCAGCATGGTCCAACAGTAGCCTACACTGTGACAATCTCAGAAGGTGCAACTGTTTGGATATGTCCCAAATGGAACAGTATTCCCTATATAGTACACTACTATAGACCAGAGCCCTCACTACCTGACTAAAAGGAGAGGCCAAACTCCCTACCCGACTAAAAGGAGAGGCCAAACTCACTACCTGACTAAAAGGAGAGGCCAAACTCACTACCTGACTAAAAGGAGAGGCCAAACTCACTACCTGACTAAAAGGAGAGGCCAAACTCACTACCTGACTAAAAGGAGAGGCCAAACTCCCTACCTGACTAAAAGGAGAGGTAAAACTCCCTACCTGACTAAAAGGAGAGGTAAAACTCCCTACCTGACTAAAAGGAGAGGTAAAACTCCCTACCTGACTAAAAGGAATCCACGGATTACGGTACATACTTCTGCGCGTGAAATCCTCTTGTCATACCTGAACAGCAGACATTTTGAACATATAAGCAATGGTTCATTGGATCAGTCTAAAACGTTGCACATACACTGCCGCCATCTAGTGGCCAACATCTCAATTGCGCCTGGGCTGGAATAATACATTATGGCCTTTCTCTTGCATTTCAAAGATGTTACAAAACAAATGTCTTTGGCCAATTTCTTTGTATTTTCTGTTACCAGATCTATTATGTTATATTCTACTAAATTAATTTAACATTTCCACAAACTTCTAAGTGTTACCTTTCAAATGGTACCAAGAATATGCATATCCTTGCTTCAGGTCCTGAGCTACAGTCAGTTAGATTTGGGTATGTCATCTCAGGCGAAAATAGAAAAAAATAAAAGGGGCGGATGCTTGGTTAATGTACATGACATGACATGATGACTGTATAGTGTTAATGTATAGGCAGCTGTCCAACATCATTGGATGTGGATGAGAGGAGGACGAGAAGGGGATGACAAGGAGGACATACCACATTATTAACCCGGAGATATCCGCCTCCTGGCTGTTGTAAAACACGTGGGAATGAGAACAATTCAGGCTGCGTAGTCTGGTGTAGTAAAGAGTAGACGGTTCTCCATAGTAAGAATTAGCCATTCAATTACAAGACAACAGCAAACAAGTGTACTGTAATATACACACGCGGGAAAACAGTCAAATGCGGATGAAAAGCCAAATGACATGTTGAAATCAATGAAAACCTATCAACAAAGATGTTGTTTTCTCTGTAATATTTAGGAGGATTTGATATATATTTACGAGTTGTTCAATGCGTAAATACAATCATTTAGTCCATGTCGCCCAGTCTGTATGAAAGTTAAGTCATGTGTGTACAAACACAACATTGTTTACATAAATCGTCAGTTCACTTCGTGTCTATAAATGAAACCTTGTAACGTTTCATAAAATAACACCACGAACACCTATTCTATTTTTTTTTAAAGTAGTAAACGTAGTTGTTTTTCGAGCGCCTTACCTTGTAGACAAGGAACTTTCCTTCCAATAGTTTACAGATCCAAGGCAGTATGTCTCTCGCAGAGCGCCACGCTGCCTACAGTCCAAACAGAACCCAACACGTTTACCGTAAAGGTATGACAACCGGATTGCGCGGCGCAAAGGTATGTACCGTAATCCGTGGACTACACAACGCCAAGGAATAATTATTGATTGACAGGTTGAATTAATGCCATATTTCACGAATCCATGTCGTCCATTTTAGTTTTTAATCTGAATATATACAGTTATAATACAGAAGTAATAGTACAGGTATATGCAATATATAGAGCTTACTTTGCATAAAAATATATTGACAACCTTGCTATGATTAACATATCCAGTATTATAGCTCGTTTTTTCAGTTCGCTGCAGCTAGCGACAGGAAAGAGCTGCAACAAAACACTCAAACTGGGCAGTTTTATCTCCATCTCTTCATTCAAAGACTCAATCATGGACACTCTTACTGACAGTTGTAGCTGCTTTGTGTGATGTATTGTTGTCTCTGCCTTTGTGCTGTGGTCTGTGCCCAATAATGTCTGTACCATGTTTTGTGTTGCCATGTGTTGTTGCCTTGCTATGTTGTTGTCTTGGGTCTCTCTTTATGTAATGTTGTGTCTCTCTTGTCCTGATGTGTTTTTATCCCAGCCCCTGGTCCCGCAGGAGGCCTTTTACCTTTTGGTGGGCCATAATTGTAAATAATAATTTGTTCAACTGACTTGCCAAGTTAAATAAAGATTAAATAAATCAAATAGCTTGTGGGGGAAAATTGATGTTGAGAAAGGGTAATGAAGGGAAGGTAGAAATATATAATAGATACCACAGATACAATATAGATTGTAGGTAAAATATATATATATATAATAGATATAATATAGATAATAGGTAAAATATACTATATATATATAATAGATATAATATAGATAATAGGTAAAATATACTATATATATATATAGATATAATATAGATAATAGGTAAAATATACTATATATATATATAATAGATATAATATAGATAATAGGTCAAATATACTATATATATAATATAGATAATAGGTAAAATATACTATATATATATATAGATAGATACAATATAGATAATAGGTAAAATATACTATATATATATAATAGATACAATATAGATAATAGGTAAAATATACTATATATATAATAGATACAATATAGATAATAGGTAAAATATACTATATATATAATAGATACAATATAGATAATAGGTAAAATATACTATATATATAATAGATATAATATAGATAATAGGTAAAATATACTATATATATAATAGATATAATATAGATAATAGGTAAAATATACTATATAATAGATACAATATAGATAATAGGTCAAATATACTATATATATAATAGATATAATATAGATAATAGGTCAAATATACTATATAGACATAGACAATAGATATATAGATATAATATACGATATACACTACCAGTAAAAAGTTTTAGAACACCTACTCAAGGGTTTTTCTTTATTTTCTACATTGTGTAATAATAGTGAAGACATCAAAACTATGAAATAACACATATGGAATCATGTAGTAACCAAAAAAAGTGTTAAACAAATATATATATTTTATATTTGAGATTCTTCAAAGTAGCCACCCTTTGCCTTGATGACAACTTTGCACACTCTCAGCATTCTCTCAACCAGCTTCACCTGGAATGCTTTTCCAACAGTCTGGAAGGAGTCCCCACATATGCTGAGAACTTGTTGGCTGCTTTTCCAACTCATCCCAAACCATCTCAATTGGGTTGAGGTCAGGGGATTGTGGAGGCCAGATCATCTGATGCAGAACTCCATCACTCTCCTTCTTGGTCAAATAGCCCTTACACAGCCTGGAGGTGTGTAAGGGCAAATGATAGTCCCACTAAAACAAATGATAGTCCCACTAAGCCCAAACCAAATGGGATGGCGTATCGCTGCAGAATGCTCTGGTAGCCATGCCGGTTAAGTGTGCCTTGAATTCTGTAGACTGTCTCATCGTCGCTGGTGATTAGGCCTACCACCGTCATGTCGTCAGCAAACTTGATGATGTTGTTGGAGTCGTCGTGGTTACACAGGGAGTACAGGAGGGGACTAAGCACATACCCCTGTCAGCGATGCCTACCCTCCCCACCCGGGGCCAGCCTAGCAGGAAGTCTAGCATCGAGTTGCAGAGGGAGGTGTCCAGCCCCAGGGTCTCAAGCTTGGTGATGTTGTTGGAGTCGTCGTGGTTACACAGGGAGTACAGGAGGGGACTAAGCACATACCCCTGTCAGCGATGCCTACCCTCCCCACCCGGGGCCAGCCTAGCAGGAAGTCTAGCATCGAGTTGCAGAGGGAGGTGTCCAGCCCCAGGGTCTCAAGCTTGGTGATGTTGTTGGAGTCGTCGTGGTTACACAGGGAGTACAGGAGGGGACTAAGCACATACCCCTGTCAGCGATGCCTACCCTCCCCACCCGGGGCCAGCCTAGCAGGAAGTCTAGCATCGAGTTGCAGAGGGAGGTGTCCAGCCCCAGGGTCTCAAGCTTGGTGATGAGCTTGGAGGGGACTATGGTGTTAAACACTCTGTAGTTAATGAACAGCATTCTCTCACGTAGGTATTTTCCTCTCATCTAGGTGGGTGAGGGCAGTGTGGAGTTGCAACTGAGATTGCGTAGTCAATGGGTCTGATGGGGCGGTATGCAAATCGGAGTGGGTCTGGGATGATGGAGTTGATGTGTGCCATAGCCAGCCTTCCAAAGCACTTCCTGATTACTGATTGTGAGTGCTGCTGTAGTCGTTGTGGCAGGAAGCCCTTAAAGAGCTCTTGGGAACAGGAACGAGGGTGGTCAACTTGAGGACGTGGGGATTAACAGACTGGGACAAGGACAGGTTGAAAAAAATGACCATGAATATGCCTGCCAGCTGTTTTCTTCGCGTGCTCTGAAAACGCGCCATGGGATACCGTCCGGCCTTGTGAGTGTTGACCTGATTAAAGCCTCACGGCCCCGCGGCCTTGTGAGTGTTGACCTGATTAAAGCCTCACGGCCCCGCGGCCTTGTGAGTGTTGACCTGATTAAAGCCTCACGGCCCCGCGGCCTTGTGAGTGTTGACCTGATTAAAGCCTTACGGCCCCGCGGCCTTGTGAGTGTTGACCTGATTAAAGCCTTACGGCCCCGCGGCCTTGTGAGTGTTGACCTGATTAAAGCCTTACGCCCCGCGGCCTTGTGAGTGTTGCCCTGATTAAAGCCTTACTTGTGAGTGTTGCCCCCCGCGGCCTTGTGAGTGTTGCCCTGATTGTGCGGCCTTGTGATTAAAGTGTGAGTGTTGACCTGATTAAAGCCTCACGGCCCCGCGGCCTTGTGAGTGTTGACCTGATTAAAGCCTGTTGCCACGGCCCCGCGGCCTTGTGAGTGTTGACCTGATTAAAGCCTTACGGCCCTGCGGCCTTGTGAGTGTTGACCTGATTAAAGCCTTACGGCCTTGTGAGTGTTGACCTGATTAAAGCCTTACGACACGTCGGCCTCGGAGAGTGAGATCACCCAGTCCCCTGGCTCGGGCCGGGGGGGGACCCTCATGCACGGTTCTGTGTTTTTTGTTCAAAGTGTGCGTAAAATTAATCTGGTAGAGAGGCCTTTTGGTAGATGACGGCTGGGTCTTCCTTTGAATTCCGTAATGGACTCTAGCCCCTGCCACATGGGTCGGGCATCAGGGCCTGTGTAATAGGATTCCACCCTTGTTCCTATACGGTCCTTTTGCTTGTTTGATGGCTCTGCGGAGGACGTAGAGAGACTTTTTGTACCTGTTCGTATCTTCAGCCGTAGCCTCTGGGTTGGCTGCGATAGCCTTGTGTGCAGTAGCAGTCCTGTAGCGTAGCCTCTGGGTTAGCTGCGATAGCCCTGTGTGCAGTAGCAGTCCTGTAGCGTAGCCTCTGGGTTAGCTGCGATAGCCCTGTGTGCAGTAGCAGTCCTGTAGCGTAGCTTCTGGGTTAGCTGCGATAGCCCTGTGTGCAGTAGCAGTCCTGTAGCGTAGCCTCTGGGTTAGCTGCGATAGCCCTGTGTGCAGTAGCAGTCCTGTAGCGTAGCCTCTGGGTTAGCTGCGATAGCCCTGTGTGCAGTAGCAGTCCTGTTGCGTAGCCTCTGGGTTAGCTGCGATAGCCCTGTGTGCAGTAGCAGTCCTGTAGCGTAGCCTCTGGGGCTGCGATAGCCCTGTGTGCAGTAGCAGTCCTGTAGCGTAGCCTCCCTAGCCCTGTGTGCAGTAGCAGTCCTGTAGCGTAGCCTCTGGGTTAGCTCTAGGTGTGCAGTAGCAGTCCTGTTGCGTAGCCTCTGGGTTAGCTGCGATAGCCCTGTGTGCAGTAGCAGTCCTGTAGCGTAGCCTCTGGGTTAGCTGCGATAGCCCTGTGTGCAGTAGCAGTCCTGTAGCGTAGCCTCTGGGTTAGCTGCGATAGCCCTGTGTGCAGTAGCAGTCCTGTAGCGTAGCCTCTGGGTTAGCTGCGATAGCCCTGTGTGCAGTAGCAGTCCTGTAGCGTAGCCTCTGGGTTAGCTGCGATAGCCCTGTGTGCAGTAGCAGTCCTGTAGCGTAGCCTCTGGGTTAGCTGCGATAGCCCTGTGTGCAGTAGCAGTCCTGTAGCGTAGCCTCTGGGTTAGCTGCGATAGCCCTGTGTGCAGTAGCAGTCCTGTAGCGTAGCCTCTGGGTTGGCTGCGATAGCCCTGTGTGCAGTAGCAGTCCTGTAGCGTAGCCTCCGATTCAGAGGACCATTTCTCTACGGAACATGTCACGGGTACTTCCTGTTTGAGCTTTTGCTTGTAGACAGGAAGCAGGAGACACGGTCATGATCTAACTTGCCCAATGGGAGACGAGATAGATGGGAAGATGGATAGATGGATAGACAGACTATAATGTGTCCAAGAGGACGAAGTGGCAAATATAAGCAGTCAAATAGATATTGGACAGAATACAAGTGTGGGTGAAGTACATCTATCTGCTTGTCCAGCTGCATCTTTACACTTCACAATAATTCTACACAGGTGGTTTACCAGCAGTCTCCCCGTGGATGAGTTCTGACAAGCATAGACGTGTTTGTTTTATATTGTGTGTGTGTGTGTGTGTGTGTGTGTGTGTGTGTGTGTCTTCTAGGAGATGTACTGTGATGTGAGTAGCCCCTCTTAATTGCATATGACTGTTCAGTTATGTCCCAAATGGCACCCTATTCCCTATATAGTGGTACTACTATAGACCAGAGCCCTATTCCCTATATAGTGGTACTACTATAGACCAGAGCCCTATTCCCTATATAGTGGTACTACTATAGACCAGAGCCCTATTCCCTATATAGTGGTACTACTATAGACCAGAGCCCTATTCCCTATATAGTGGTACTACTATAGACCAGAGCCCTATTCCCTATATAGTGGTACTACTATAGACCAGAGCCCTATTCCCTATATAGTGGTACTACTATAGACCAGAGCCCTATATAGTGGTACTACTATAGACCAGAGCCCTATATAGTGGTACTACTATAGACCAGAGCCCTATATAGTGGTACTACTATAGACCAGAGCCCTATATAGTGGTACTACTATAGACCAGAGCCCTATATAGTGGTACTACTATAGACCAGAGCCCTATATAGTGGTACTACTATAGACCAGAGCCCTATATAGTGGTACTACTATAGACCAGAGCCCTATATAGTGGTACTACTATAGACCAGAGCCCTATTCCCTATATAGTGGCACTACTATAGACCAGAGCCCTATTCCCTATATAGTGGCACTACTATAGACCAGAGCCCTATTCCCTATATAGTGGCACTACTATAGACCAGAGCCCTATTCCCTATATAGTGGCACTACTATAGACCAGAGCCCTATTCCCTATATAGTACACTACTATAGACCAGAGCCCTATTCCCTATATAGTGGTACTACTATAGACCAGAGCCCTATTCCTTATATAGTGGTACTACTATAGACCAGAGCCCTATTCCCTATATAGTGGTACTACTATAGACCAGAGCCCTATTCCCTATATAGTGGCACTACTATAGACCAGAGCCTATTCCCTATATAGTGGCACTACTATAGACCAGAGCCCTATTCCCTATATAGTGGCACTACTATAGACCAGAGCCCTATTCCCTATATAGTGGCACTACTATAGACCAGAGCCCTATTCCCTATATAGTGGCACTACTATAGACCAGAGCCCTATTCCCTATATAGTGGTACTACTATAGACCAGAGCCCTATTCCTATATAGTGGTACTACTATAGACCAGAGCCCTATTCCCTATATAGTACACTACTATAGACCAGAGCCCTATTCCCTATATAGTGGTACTACTATAGACCAGAGCCCTATTCCCATATAGTAGTACTACTATAGACCAGAGCCCTATTCCCTATATAGTGGTACTACTATAGACCAGAGCCCTATTCCCTATTTAGTGGTACTACTATAGACCAGAGCCCTATTCCCTATATAGTGGCACTACTATAGACCAGAGCCCTATTCCCTATATAGTGGCACTACTATAGACCAGAGCCCTATTCCCTATATAGTGGCACTACTATAGACCAGAGCCCTATTCCCTATATAGTGGCACTACTATAGACCAGAGCCCTATTCCCTATATAGTGGCACTACTATAGACCAGAGCCCTATTCCCTATATAGTGGCACTACTATAGACCCCATTCCCTATATAGTGGTACTACTATAGACCCTATTCCCTATATAGTGGTACTACTATAGACCCTATTCCCTATATAGTACACTACTATAGACCAGAGCCCTATTCCCTATATAGTGGTACTACTATAGACCAGAGCCCTATTCCCTTTATAGTACACTACTATAGACCAGAGCCCTATTCCCTATATAGTGGTACTACTATAGACCAGAGCCCTATTCCCTATTTAGTGGTACTACTATAGACCAGAGCCCTATTCCCTATATAGTGGCACTACTATAGACCAGAGCCCTATTCCCTATATATTCCCTAGTGGCACTACTATAGACCAGAGCCCTATTCCCTATATAGTGGCACTACTATAGACCAGAGCCCTATTCCCTATATAGTACACTACTATAGACCAGAGCCCTATTCCCTATATAGTACACTACTATAGACCAGAGCCCTATTCCCTATATAGTGGTACTACTATAGACCAGAGCCCTATTCCCTATATAGTGGTACTACTATAGACCAGAGCCCTATTCCCTATATAGTGGTACTACTATAGACCAGAGCCCTATTCCCTATATAGTGTACAGAATATGATGTATTTGTGAAGAACAGAATACGAGTTGTCCTTCTGTTTGTTACCTGGCTATGTTCCATGCCATATATGGGCTGTAGGCTGACAAGATGTGATTATAAGTCCCGGGACAATATTTTACTGTACTTCCACCGCCACGGGAGTAGGTCTCTGACCAGGGAGTAGTTCTCTGACCAGGGAGTAGTTCTCTGACCAGGGAGAAGGTCTCTGACCAGGGAGAAGGTCTCTGTGTAGCTGAGCGTCAGAAGATGGGTTGACCAGGGAGTAGTTCTCTGAGTATATCCTTGTCTGAATGGATGGTTCTCATACCCTGGTCTGATATTCTGGTCTGGATGGTTCTGATATCCTGGTTCTGATATCCTGGTCTGGACGGATGGTTCTGATATCCTGGTCTGGACAGATGGTTCTGATATCCTGGTCTGGACAGATGGTTCTGATATCCTGGTCTGGACAGATGGTTCTGATATCCTGGTCTGGACAGATGGTTCTGATATCCTGGTCTGGACAGATGGTTCTGATATCCTGGTCTGGACAGATGGTTCTGATATCCTGGTCTGGACAGATGGTTCTGATATCCTGGTCTGGACGGGATGGTTCTGATATCCTGGTCTGGACAGATGGTTCTGATATCCTGGTCTGGATGGATGGTTCTGATATCCTGGTCTGATATCCTGGTCTGGACAGATGGTTCTGATATCCTGGTCTGGACAGATGGTTCTGATATCCTGGTCTGGACAGATGGTTCTGATATCCTGTCTGGACAGATGGTTCTGATATCCTGGTCCAGATGGTTCTGATATCCTGGTCTGGACAGATGGTTCTGATATCCTGGTCTGGACAGATGGTTCTGATATCCTGGTCCAGATGGTTCTGATATCCTGGTCTGGACAGATGGTTCTGATATCCTGGTCTGGACAGATGGTTCTGATATCCTGGTCTGGACAGATGGTTCTGATATCCTGGTCTGGACAGATGGTTCTGATATCCTGGTCTGGACAGATGGTTCTGATATCCTGGTCTGGACAGATGGTTCTGATATCCTGGTCTGGACAGATGGTTCTGATATCCTGGTCTGGACAGATGGTTCTGATATCCTGGTCTGGACAGATGGTTCTGATATCCTGGTCTGGACAGATGGTTCTGATATCCTGGTCTGGACAGATGGTTCTGATATCCTGGTCTGGACAGATGGTTCTGATATCCTGGTCTGGACAGATGGTTCTGATATCCTGGTTCTGATATCCTGGTCTGGACGGATGGTTCTGATATCTTGGTCTGGACGGATGGTTCGGATATCCTGGTCTGGACAGATGGTTCGGATATCCTGGTCTGATATCCTGGTCTGGACAGATGGTTCTGATATCCTGGTCTGGACAGATGGTTCTGATATCCTGGTCTGGACAGATGGTTCTGATATCCTGGTCTGGACAGATGGTTCTGATATCCTGGTCTGGACAGATGGTTCTGATATCCTGGTCTGGACAGATGGTTCTGATATCCTGGTCTGATATCCTGGTCTGGACAGATGGTTCTGATATCCTGGTCTGGACAGATGGTTCTGATATCCTGGTCTGAACGGATGGTTCTGATATCCTGGTCTGAACGGATGGTTCTGATATCCTGGTCTGGACAGATGGTTCTGATATCCTGGTCTGGACAGATGGTTCTGATATCCTGGTCTGATTTCCTGGTCTGGACGGGTGGTTCTGATATCCTGGTCTGGACAGATGGTTCTGATATCCTGGTCTGGATGGATGGTTCTGATATCCTGGTCTGGACAGATGGTTCTGATATCCTGGTCTGGACAGATGGTTCGGATATCCTGGTCTGATATCCTGGTCTGGACAGATGGTTCTGATATCCTGGTCTGGACAGATGGTTCTGATATCCTGGTCTGAACGGATGGTTCTGATATCCTGGTCTGAACGGATGGTTCTGATATCCTGGTCTGGACAGATGGTTCTGATATCCTGGTCTGGACAGATGGTTCTGATATCCTGGTCTGATTTCCTGGTCTGGACGGGTGGTTCTGATATCCTGGTCTGGACGGATGGTTCTGATATCCTGGTCTGGACAGATGGTTCGGATATCCTGGTCTGGATGGATGGTTCTGATATCCTGGTCTGGACAGATGGTTCTGATATCCTGGTCTGGACAGATGGTTCTGATATCCTGGTCTGGACAGATGGTTCCGATATCCTGGTCTGATATCCTGGTCTGGACAGATGGTTCTGATATCCTGGTCTGATTTCCTGGTCTGGACGGGTGGTTCTGATATCCTGGTCTGGACGGATGGTTCTGATATCCTGGTCTGGACAGATGGTTCGGATATCCTGGTCTGGATGGATGGTTCTGATATCCTGGTCTGGACAGATGGTTCTGATATCCTGGTCTGGACAGATGGTTCGGATATCCTGGTCTGATATCCTGGTCTGGACAGATGGTTCTGATATCCTGGTCTGGACAGATGGTTCTGATATCCTGGTCTGGACGGATGGTTCTGATATCCTGGTCTGAACGGATGGTTCTGATATCCTGGTCTGGACAGATGGTTCTGATATCCTGGTCTGGACAGATGGTTCTGATATCCTGGTCTGATTTCCTGGTCTGGACGGGTGGTTCTGATATCCTGGTCTGGACGGATGGTTCTGATATCCTGGTCTGGACAGATGGTTCTGATATCCTGGTCTGGACAGATGGTTCCGATATCCTGGTCTGATATCCTGGTCTGGACAGATGGTTCTGATATCCTGGTCTGGACGGGTGGTTCTGATATCCTGGTCTGGACAGATGGTTCCGATATCCTGGTCTGATATCCTGGTCTGGACAGATGGTTCTGATATCCTGGTCTGGACGGGTGGTTCTGATATCCTGGTCTGGACGGATGGTTCTGATATCCTGGTCTGGACAGATGGTTCTGATATCCTGGTCTGGACGGATGGTTCTGATATCCTGGTCTGAACGGATGGTTCTGATATCCTGGTCTGAACGGATGGTTCTGATATCCTGGTCTGGACAGATGGTTCTGATATCCTGGTCTGGACAGATGGTTCTGATATCCTGGTCTGATTTCCTGGTCTGGGCGGGTGGTTCTGATATCCTGGTCTGGACGGATGGTTCTGATATCCTGGTCTGGACGGATGGTTCGGATATCCTGGTCTGGACAGATGGTTCTGATATCCTGGTCTGGACAGATGGTTCTGATATCCTGGTCTGATTTCCTGGTCTGGACGGGTGGTTCTGATATCCTGGTCTGGACGGATGGTTCTGATATCCTGGTCTGGACAGATGGTTCTGATATCCTGGTCTGGACAGATGGTTCTGATATCCTGGTCTGGACAGATGGTTCTGATATCCTGGTCTGGACAGATGGTTCTGATATCCTGGTCTGGACGGGATGGTTCTGATATCCTGGTCTGGACAGATGGTTCCGATATCCTGGTCTGATATCCTGGTCTGGACAGATGGTTCTGATATCCTGGTCTGGACGGGTGGTTCTGATATCCTGGTCTGGACGGATGGTTCTGATATCCTGGTCTGGACAGATGGTTCTGATATCCTGGTCTGGACAGATGGTTCTGATATTCTGGTCTGGACAGATGGTTCTGATATCCTGGTCTGGACAGATGGTTCTGATATTCTGGTCTGGACGGATGGTTCTGATATTCTGGTCTGGACGGATGGTTCTGATATCCTGGTCTGGACGGATGGTTCTGATATCCTGGTCTGGACGGATGGTTCTGATATCCTGGTCTGGACGGATGGTTCTGATATCCTGGTCTGGACGGATGGTTCTGATATCCTGGTCTGGACGGATGGTTCTGATATCCTGGTCTGGACGGATGGTTCTGATATCCTGGTCTGGACGGATGGTTCTGATATCCTGGTCTGGACGGATGGTTCTGATCTGAACAGCCAGTAGAATGCTGGGCTTTATGACCAAAGCCATTCTACTCAGAGATGTCTGGCTGACGGTAACATACACGTCTCTCTCTCTGCTTCTGTTTAAGATATAACACATACAAGCCAGTGGATCTTATATGAATGCTTCCTGTGACCTTTCCACTTTGAAAACGCAGTTTACCATCTCTTTTCATCCGTTTTCCTCTGAGATGGCGACAAATTGATGCTTTTTTAAAAACTTTGTGGTCCGATGATTCTGTATCTACTGCTGGGCAAAGGCCATTTATTAGATTCAGTGTTAATCTGTTTTATTACATCTTACAAAGAAACATCTGCCGACAGTTTCCCCCCAACCATTATTTTTACAGGTTACTCTACTGGGAGGCAAGAGATGGAGGGAGGGCTGTCTGTCTCTGTCTGTCTCTAGGAGAGAGGGCTAAGTACATGTGTCTGTCTGTCTCTAGGAGAGAGGGCTAAGTACATGTGTCTGTCTGTCTCTAGGAGAGAGGGCTAAGTACATGTGTCTGTCTGTCTCTAGGAGAGAGGGCTAAGTACATGTGTCTGTCTGTCTCTAGGAGAGAGGGCTAAGTACATGTGTCTGTCTGTCTCTAGGAGAGAGGGCTAGTACATGTGTCTGTCTGTCTCTAGGAGAGAGGGCTAAGTACATGTGTCTGTCTGTCTCTAGGAGAGAGGGCTAAGTACATGTGTCTGTCTGTCTCTAGGAGAGAGGGCTAAGTACATGTGTCTGTCTGTCTCTAGGAGAGAGGGCTAAGAACATGTGTCTGTCTGTCTCTAGGAGAGAGGGCTAAGAACATGTGTCTGTCTGTCTCTAGGAGAGAGGGCTAAGAACATGTGTCTGTCTGTCTCTAGGAGAGAGGGCTAAGTACATGTGTCTGTCTGTCTCTAGGAGAGAGGGCTAAGAACATGTGTCTGTCTGTCTCTAGGAGAGAGGGCTAAGTACATGTGTCTGTCTGTCTCTAGGAGAGAGGGCTAAGTACATGTGTCTGTCTCTAGGAGAGAGGGCTAAGTACATGTGTCTGTCTGTCTCTAGGAGAGAGGGCTAAGTACATGTCTGTCTGTCTCTAGGAGAGAGGGCTAAGTACATGTGTCTGTCTGTCTCTAGGAGAGAGGGCTAAGTACATGTGTCTGTCTGTCTCTAGGAGAGAGGGCTAAGTACATGTGTCTGTCTGTCTCTAGGAGAGAGGGCTAAGTACATGTGTCTGTCTGTCTCTAGGAGAGAGGGCTAAGTACATGTGTCTGTCTGTCTCTAGGAGAGAGGGCTAAGTACATGTGTCTGTCTGTCTCTAGGAGAGAGGGCTAAGTACATGTGTCTGTCTGTCTCTAGGAGAGAGGGCTAAGTACATGTGTCTGTCTGTCTCTAGGAGAGAGGGCTACGTACATGTGTCTGTCTGTCTCTAGGAGAGAGGGCTAAGTACATGTGTCTGTCTGTCTCTAGGAGAGAGGGCTAAGTACATGTGTCTGTCTCTAGGAGAGAGGGCTAAGAACATGTGTCTGTCTGTCTCTAGGAGAGAGGGCTAAGAACATGTGTCTGTCTCTAGGAGAGAGGGCTAAGAACATGTGTCTGTCTGTCTCTAGGAGAGAGGGCTAAGAACATGTGTCTGTCTGTCTCTAGGAGAGAGGGCTAAGTACATGTGTCTGTCTGTCTCTAGGAGAGAGGGCTAAGTACATGTGTCTGTCTCTAGGAGAGAGGGCTAAGTACATGTGTCTGTCTGTCTCTAGGAGAGAGGGCTAAGTACATGTGTCTGTCTGTCTCTAGGAGAGAGGGCTAAGTACATGTGTCTGTCTGTCTCTAGGAGAGAGGGCTAAGTACATGTGTCTGTCTCTAGGAGAGAGGGCTAAGAACATGTGTCTGTCTGTCTCTAGGAGAGAGGGCTAAGTACATGTGTCTGTCTCTAGGAGAGAGGGCTAAGAACATGTGTCTGTCTCTAGGAGAGAGGGCTAAGAACATGTGTCTGTCTGTCTCTAGGAGAGAGGGCTAAGAACATGTGTCTGTCTGTCTCTAGGAGAGAGGGCTAAGTACATGTGTCTGTCTGTCTCTAGGAGAGAGGGCTAAGTACATGTGTCTGTCTCTAGGAGAGAGGGCTAAGTACATGTGTCTGTCTGTCTCTAGGAGAGAGGGCTAAGTACATGTGTCTGTCTGTCTCTAGGAGAGAGGGCTAAGAACATGTGTCTGTCTGTCTCTAGGAGAGAGGGCTAAGAACATGTGTCTGTCTGTCTCTAGGAGAGAGGGCTAAGTACATGTGTCTGTCTGTCTCTAGGAGAGAGGGCTAAGTACATGTGTCTGTCTCTAGGAGAGAGGGCTAAGTACATGTGTCTGTCTCTAGGAGAGAGGGCTAAGAACATGTGTCTGTCTCTAGGAGAGAGGGCTAAGAACATGTGTCTGTCTCTAGGAGAGAGGGCTAAGAACATGTGTCTGTCTCTAGGGAGAGGGCTAAGAACATGTGTCTGTCTCTAGGAGAGAGGGCTAAGTACATGTGTCTGTCTCTAGGAGAGAGGGCTAAGTACATGTGTCTGTCTCTAGAAGAGAGGGCTAAGTACATGTGTCTGTCTCTAGGAGAGAGGGCTAAGTACATGTGTCTGTCTCTAGGAGAGAGGGCTAAGTACATGTGTCTGTCTGTCTCTAGGAGAGAGGGCTAAGTACATGTGTCTGTCTGTCTCTAGGAGAGAGGGCTAAGTACGTGTCTGTCTGTCTCTAGGAGAGAGGGCTAAGTACATGTGTCTGTCTCTAGGAGAGAGGGCTAAGTACATGTGTCTGTCTCTAGGAGAGAGGGCTAAGTACATGTGTCTGTCTCTAGGAGAGAGGGCTAAGAACATGTGTCTGTCTGTCTCTAGGAGAGAGGGCTAAGTACATGTGTCTGTCTGTCTCTAGGAGAGAGGGCTAAGTACATGTGTCTGTCTGTCTCTAGGAGAGAGGGCTAAGTACATGTGTCTGTCTGTCTCTAGGAGAGAGGGCTAAGTACATGTGTCTGTCTGTCTCTAGGAGAGAGGGCTAAGTACATGTGTCTGTCTGTCTCTAGGAGAGAGGGCTAAGTACATGTGTCTGTCTGTCTCTAGGAGAGAGGGCTAAGTACATGTGTCTGTCTCTAGGAGAGAGGGCTAAGAACATGTGTCTGTCTGTCTCTAGGAGAGAGGGCTAAGAACATGTGTCTGTCTGTCTCTAGGAGAGAGGGCTAAGAACATGTGTCTGTCTGTCTCTAGGAGAGAGGGCTAAGTACATGTGTCTGTCTCTAGGAGAGAGGGCTGTACATGTGTCTGTCTCTAGGAGAGAGGGCTAAGAACATGTGTCTGTCTCTAGGAGAGAGGGCTAAGAACATGTGTCTGTCTCTAGGAGAGAGGGCTAAGAACATGTGTCTGTCTCTAGGAGAGAGGGCTAAGTACATGTGTCTGTCTCTAGGAGAGAGGGCTAAGTACATGTGTCTGTCTCTAGAAGAGAGGGCTAAGTACATGTGTCTGTCTCTAGGGAGAGAGGGCTAAGTACATGTGTCTGTCTCTAGGAGAGAGGGCTAAGTACATGTGTCTGTCTGTCTCTAGGAGAGAGGGCTAAGTACATGTGTCTGTCTGTCTCTAGGAGAGAGGGCTAAGTACATGTGTCTGTCTGTCTCTAGGAGAGAGGGCTAAGTACATGTGTCTGTCTCTAGGAGAGAGGGCTAAGTACATGTGTCTGTCTCTAGGAGAGAGGGCTAAGTACATGTGTCTGTCTCTAGGAGAGAGGGCTAAGAACATGTGTCTGTCTGTCTCTAGGAGAGAGGGGTACATGTGTCTGTCTGTCTCTAGGAGAGAGGGGTACATGTGTCTGTCTGTCTCTAGGAGAGAGGGGGTACATGTGTCTGTCTGTCTCTAGGAGAGAGGGGTACATGTGTCTGTCTGTCTCTAGGAGAGAGGGGACATGTGTCTGTCTGTCTCTAGGTCTGAGGGCTAAGTACATGTGTCTGTCTGTCTCTAGGAGAGAGGGCTAAGTACATGTGTCTGTCTCTAGGAGAGGGCTAAGAACATGTGTCTGTCTGTCTCTAGGAGAGAGGGCTAAGGATGTGTCTGGCTAAGAACATGTGTCTGTCTGTCTCTAGGAGAGAGGGGAACATGGTCTGTCTGTCTCTAGGAGAGAGGGCTAAGTACATGTGTCTGTCTCTAGGAGAGAGGGCTAAGTACATGTGTCTGTCTCTAGGAGAGAGGGCTAAGAACATGTGTCTGTCTCTAGGAGAGAGGGCTAAGAACATGTGTCTGTCTCTAGGAGAGAGGGCTAAGAACATGTGTCTGTCTCTAGGAGAGAGGGCTAAGTACATGTGTCTGTCTCTAGGAGAGAGGGCTAAGTACATGTGTCTGTCTCTAGAGAGAGGGCTAAGTACATGTGTCTGTCTCTAGGAGAGAGGGCTAAGTACATGTGTCTGTCTCTAGGAGAGAGGGCTAAGTACATGTGTCTGTCTGTCTCTAGGAGAGAGGGCTAAGTACATGTGTCTGTCTGTCTCTAGGAGAGAGGGCTAAGTACATGTGTCTGTCTGTCTCTAGGAGAGAGGGCTAAGTACATGTCTGTCTGTCTCTAGGAGAGAGGGCTAAGTACATGTCTGTCTGTCTCTAGGAGAGAGGGCTAAGTACATGTGTCTGTCTCTAGGAGAGAGGGCTAAGTACATGTGTCTGTCTGTCTCTAGGAGAGAGGGCTAAGTACATGTGTCTGTCTGTCTCTAGGAGAGAGGGCTAAGTACATGTGTCTGTCTGTCTCTAGGAGAGAGGGCTAAGTACATGTGTCTGTCTGTCTCTAGGAGAGAGGGCTAAGTACATGTGTCTGTCTGTCTCTAGGAGAGAGGGCTAAGTACATGCTAAGTCTGTCTGTCTCTAGGAGAGAGGGCTAAGTACATGTGTCTGTCTGTCTCTAGGAGAGAGGGCTAAGTACATGTGTCTGTCTCTAGGCTAAGTACAGAGAGGGCTAAGAACATGTGTCTGTCTCTAGGAGAGAGGGCTAAGTACATGTGTCTGTCTGTCTCTAGGAGAGAGGGCTAAGAACATGTGTCTGTCTCTAGGAGAGAGGGCTAAGTGCCTTTCAAGGCCTTGTAACTGTAGTTTTACTCTAAACCATGTTAAAAAAAATACCAATAATTACTTTTTTCCTTGGAAAAATCCCCCCATTTTGGAATGTCCCATGTCATTTTCCTGACTTCTAGGAAGATTTTAACCCAGTTAACCCCAAACTTCCAACTTTCCACCATCATCTCCATCTCCCCGTGCAGCCCGAACAGAGGGTCTAGAGACCTAACAGAGGGTCTAGAGACCTAACAGAGGGCCTAGAGGCCTAACAGAGGGCCTAGAGGCCTAACAGAGGGCCTAGAGGCCTAACAGAGGGTCTGGAGGGGTCTAGAGGCCTAACAGAGGGTCTAGAGGCCTAACAGAGGGTCTAGAGGCCTAACAGAGGGGATGGAGGCCTAACAGAGGGGATGGAGGCCTAACAGAGGGGATGGAGGCCTAACAGTGGGGATGGAGGCCTAACAGTGGGGATGGAGGCCTAACAGTGGGGATGGAGGCCTAACAGTGGGGATGGAGGCCTAACAGAGGGGATGGAGGCCTAACAGCCTAACAGTGGGGATGGGGATGGAGGCCTAACAGAGGGGATGGAGGCCTAACAGTGGGGATGGAGGCCTAACAGATGGAGGCCTAACAGAGGGGATGGAGGCTAACAGAGGGGCTGGAGGCCTAACAGAGGGCCTAGAGGCCTAACAGAGGGCCTAGAGGCCTAACAGAGGGCCTAGAGGCCTAACAGAGGGCCTAGAGGCCTAACAGAGGGGATGGAGGCCTAACAGAGGGGATGGAGGCCTAACAGAGGGGATGGAGGCCTAACAGAGGGGCTGGAGGCCTAACAAGAGGGGCTGGAGGCCTAACAGAGGGGATGGAGGCCTAACAGAGGGGATGGAGGCCTAACAAGTGGGGCTGGAGGCCTAACAGAGGGGCTGGAGGCCTAACAGAGGGTCTGGAGGCCTAACAGTGGGGTCTAGGCCTAACAGTGGGGATGGAGGCCTAACAGAGGGTCTGGAGGCTAACTAACAGAGGGGATGGAGGCCTAACAAGAGGGGGATGGAGGCCTAACAGAGGGGATGGAGGCCAGGGGATGGAGGCCTAACAGAGGGGATGGAGGCCTAACAGAGGGGATGGAGGCCTAACAGAGGGGATGGAGGCCTAACAGATGGGGAGGGGATGGAGGCCTAACAGAGGGGATGGAGGCCTAACAGAGGGGATGGGATGGAGGGGATGGAGGCCTAACAGAGGGGATGGAGGCCTAACAGAGGGGATGGAGGCCTAACAGAGGGGATGGAGGTCTAACAGAGGGTATAGAGGCCTAACAGACGGTATAGAGGCCTAACAGAGGGTCTAGACGCCCAACAGAGGGTCTAGATGCCCAACAGAGGGTCTGGAGGCCTAACAGTGATCCCCAGATTTATAAAGAGGGTATGAACTGCCAGGAGATGCTCCAGTCTGAGGAGGGTGGGTAACAATGTTCACACAATTAAGAACAACAAATCTCAATGGTCACAACACACACACACAATCAATTAAGGGCAATCAGTAGGTCAACTAAGGTCAATCAGTAGGTCAACTAAGGTCAATCAGTAGGTCAACTAAGGTCAATCAGTAGCTCAACTAAGGTCAATCAGTAGCTCAACTAAGGTCAATCAGTAGCTCAACTAAGGTCAATCAGTAGCTCAACTAAGGTCAATCAGTAGCTCAACTAAGGTCAATCAGTAGCTCAACTAAGGTCAATCAGTAGGTCAACTAAGGTCAATCAGTAGGTCAACTAAGGTCAATCAGTAGGTCAACTAAGTTCCATCATAAGTGAAAACATGCATCAGATTATTGAAAAGTCTTGAAGCTGAAATCCCCCCCCCCTTCTGTTACACAGGTTCATTATAGGAGGATGCAACCTGTGTGGTAAAGACAGAGACTGCTCCCTCCATTGGGTAAGGTTGTCCTTTCCTCCTGAATCCTCACTATTCTGGAATTAAACCTCCCTCTTTCTTTGGACTGACAAGTCCATTGTATTTCAGCTGTCTGTCACAGCCTGATCATTATAAATACAGGATCAACATGGCAGACTGATTGACAGGTCCAGTTGTTTGGCAGTTTCAGATTAAGATGTTCTCTGTTCCAGGAACATTTGAGTCATTTAGTATAATGTTCTTATCCAGAGTGACTCACAGTCAGTGTATTGAACTAAGCTAGGCTACCACAGTCATTGTATTAAACTAAGCTAGGCTACCACATATCACAGTCAGTGTATTAAACTAAGCTAGGCTACCACATATCACAGTCATTGTATTGAACTAAGCTAGGCTAGGCTATCACAGTCAGATATATTAAACTAAGCTAGGCTAGGCTACCACATATCACAGTCAGTGTATTGAACTAAGCTAGGCTACCACATATCACAGTCAGTGTATTGAACTAAGCTAGGCTAGGCTATCACAGTCATTGTATTGAACTAAGCTAGGCTAGGCTATCACAGTCAGTGTATTGAACTAAGCTAGGCTAGGCTATCACAGTCAGTGTATTGAACTAAGCTAGGCTAGGCTATCACAGTCAGTGTATTGAACTAAGCTAGGCTACCACATATCACAGTCAGTGTATTAAACTAAGCTAGGCTAGGCTATCACAGTCAGTGTATTGAACTAAGCTAGGCTACCACATATCACAGTCAGTGTATTAAACTAAGCTAGGCTACCACATATCACAGTCAGTGTATTAAACTAAGCTAGGCTAGGCTACCACAGTCAGTGTATTAAACTAAGCTAGGCTAGGCTACCACATATCACAGTCATTGTATTAAACTAAGCTAGGCTAGGCTACCACATATCAGTCAGTGTATTAAACTAAGCTAGGCTACCACATATCACAGTCATTGTATTAAACTAAGCTAGGCTACCACATATCACAGTCATTGTATTAAACTAAGCTAGGCTACCACAGTCATTGTATTGAACTAAGCTAGGCTAGGCTACCACAGTCATTGTATTGAACTAAGCTAGGCTAGGCTACCACAGTCATTGTATTGAACTAAGCTAGGCTAGGCTACCACAGTCATTGTATTGAACTAAGCTAGGCTAGGCTACACACAGTCATTGTATTGAACTAAGCTAGGCTAGGCTACCACAGTCATTGTATTGAACTAAGCTATTGGCTAGGCTACCACAGTCATTGTATTGAACTAAGCTAGGCTAGGCTACCACAGTCATTGTATTGAACTAAGCTAGGCTAGGCTACCACAGTCATTGTATTGAACTAAGCTAGGCTAGGCTACCACAGTCATTGTATTGAACTAAGCTAGGCTAGGCTACCACAGTCATTGTATTGAACTAAGCTAGGCTAGGCTACCACAGTCATTGTATTGAACTAAGCTAGGCTAGGCTACCACAGTCATTGTATTGAACTAAGCTAGGCTAGGCTACCACAGTCATTGTATTGAACTAAGCTAGGCTAGGCTACCACAGTCATTGTATTGAACTAAGCTAGGCTAGGCTACCACAGTCATTGTATTGAACTAAGCTAGGCTAGGCTACCACAGTCATTGTATTGAACTAAGCTAGGCTAGGCTACCACAGGCATTGTATTAAACTAAGCTCGGCTGAGTTGCAGCTAAGACATGGTCAGTTCCAGGAGGTGATACATTAGTCATGTAAAACCTGCCAGGGGCTGTTGTTATGGAATAGGTCAAACCAGACTAACATCCCCACTCACTACATAGAAAACAACTTCCTGCTTAACCGCTGTATCCAGGCAACAGAGCCTAGTGAAAAATACATTAGTCCCAAGACTTAAAAAAAATAAAAAAAATTAAAGCCCTTTCAAAAAGACCTCGATCATGAATGCCAGGGGTACTCCGTACAACTTAGACGTCCACTTCTACAGTCCTACTTAGTGTTCATTCTCCCTGGTAGTTTGATCATATATATTGATTGGCTGGGAAGTGCATTCACTTGGGGTAGTATTCATTAGTGTACACCATAGGGAAAAACGTTTCTTATTGGATAAATTTTGGTAGATCCCTGCCGTTTGGTTCCTAGTGAATACGAGACCCAGGCTCCACGCTCAGTAGGCTTAAAAGTATTGGAAACATTTCAGATTTAAAAAAATATATAAAAAATGAGTTGAATAATTCCTTATTCTAACATGTTTAGAAGCAAGACATTAACCACAGAAAAATAGTTTATTCTCACAAAGAAACTTTATGTTTTCAAGTATTCCAAAACGGTTAAATAAGTACAGGGTGTGTTCACGTGATTTTTGTTTTACATACTGGACATAAAAGCACTGCTCTGGTTTAAAGGTCTGTTTTAAGTGTTTTTCCCCCACTAACCCAACGCAACACTAAAAATGTCTGCAAACGATTCACATTTCTTTCTTTCATTTGTTTGTTTGTTGTTATTATTGAACTTCATCAAATCAGAAATGTCGACAGCTGGCTATTGAACAAAGATCACACAGTAACACCTGGAACAGTACAGAATGGAGAGTGACTGGCGTCCATACAGGGGGAGGTACACGTATAGCCAGGGTTGTGTTCATTAGGGCACACAACAGAAAATGTTTTGCAATAGAAAAAAAAAAAAAAAAAAAGTGACAATTTCTTATTGGACAAGTCATGGAAGCCCCGCCCCTCCCCTCCCCTCCCCTTTTTGTGCCTAAATGAACACAACCCTTGTTTATCACTGTGATTCGCTGCTTGCTGGTGATATGAACAGTACAGGACAACAGAAAGTGGAGTTAACATTCATCTCCAGTTGATCCCTTGATTAAATTTGGCAGTTCAGTACTTCCACACTAAAAAGACTAGTTTCCCAGACAATGATTAAAGACTTTAAAAAAAACACGGTCGATGGAGAATAGCTTGGTAGTTCGAGGCTAGTCTGAATATGTCTGGGAAACCAGCCCTAAAATAACTCAAATAGAAAGACTATACAGAAAGACTGGGGGGGAGAGAGAAAGTGTTCCCGTAGTTACAGTTACCGAGGGACGACCTACAGTTCTTCACCTTCTGATAATATTTTTTTCTAAAAACTAGGCCTTCAACAGATACCCCAAGAGTTGTTGGTAAAGCACCTAATACTGTTTGTGAAAATGACTATTTTCGTTGGGGATAATATTCTATGAAGTTGTCATGTGTTCATTATGTATGATTTGGATCTAAGAAAAACAACAACTAAATAGTCTAGTGAGTTTGAACTCGTTTTCCAGAACATGATTCAGTCTTTCTGTCACATGACTTCTGGGTCTTCTTCGTGTTACTTCCTGATGACGTGTTTAAAAACAGCGTACACGCCGTGTATCTATTTAACTGATTAGTGTTTAAAACGTTAAACCTCTTGTGGCTAGACGGTATACAGCATGTGTCCTACCTACGGAGGGCTAAAGTGTATGCAGGTTTTCGCTCCTCCACTTGTACTCGATTGATGAATCAAGGTCACCTAATTAGTAAGGAACTCCCTTCACCTGGTTGTCGAGGTCTTAAAGGAACAACCAACAAAAACAGCAGACACTTTGGCCCTCCGTGGAATGAGTTTGACACCCCTGGTATACAGCAACAGTAAAAAAATTCAACGTTGCACGTTGGAGTCGGGTAGAAAATTAGCATTTCAGCTAACCCCAACCCTTTTTCTAACCTTTAACCTAATTCTCCTAACTTGCTAGGAAGTTAATTCTGTCCGTAGCTGTATACAATCTAGTCAAAACCAATCAGAGACTCCAGAAATCAGAAATGAAGCTTAAAAATGACCAAAATATTGGTCCATTTGTTGGCTTGTCAATGACCCATTACCCATGTTGCTGTAAACAGTACTGTGTGAGCTTTAAACACATTTGGGATATTGCAGCCAGGGTCAACGTTCTCTTAGAGAATAACAAAAAACACAGCCAGGAGGACAGGAGGAGCAGGGTTGGACTCAATTCCATTTCAATTCAGACAAGGAAGCAAACTGAGATTCCAATTCCAATTCGGAATTCCTGTTTGTTTCCGGAATTGGAATGGAGCTCAACCCTGATGAGCAGCTGATAGAATCCACTATGATTCCAGTGTGTTGGTGGGACTGAGTTCATTCATAAGTTGAACAGTTATAGAAACCTGTCATTATTACTACAACTGAACTGTTTGATCCCTATCAGAACGTTACTGGACCCATATCCCCATATCATATGGGTTTTTACAAAAACTAAATTAAAAATAAAACAAAACAAAAAAAGTCTGGTTTGCCAACAGAGTTTAGAATTGCGTACTGTGAGACAAAATCTAAAATAAAAAGTTCAATAAGTCTGTCTGTGGGACAGAGGATAGTCACCATAATAACTGTACACCTTCTACAATATTCATGTTCATTATGAATATTAATCATGACAGAAGTGCATTCACTTTTCATTTATACAAACATCTTCCTTCTGATTCTCTTAGTTTTTTTTTTGCAACTTTTTAAGTTTTTTAAAATTTATTTTTTAAATGACTGTACTTCTTTAAACATCATCAACACAACAGTTGATTAGTGAGTCAGTGTTCTCTGTACATATAAAGGTGGAGTGATGGACTGCACCCTATTCCCTACCTAGTGTCCTGCTATTTACAACACATACAAAGTAGTGCACTGCACAGGGAACAGTTTGACATTTGGGACGCAGATATGAACTCCATTCAGAGAGCTTTATCAGGCGTTTAGCCTCAGAGACTGGTCCTCTCTCCTCCGGGATGAGATATCAGATATGAACTCCATTCAGAGAGCTTTATCAGGCGTTTAGCCTCAGAGACTGGTCCTCTCTCCTCCGGGATGAGATATCAGATATGAACTCCATTCAGAGAGCTTTATCAGGCGTTTAGCCTCAGAGACTGGTCCTCTCTCCTCCGGGATGAGATATCAGATATGAACTCCATTCAGAGAGCTTTATCAGGCGTTTAGCCTCAGAGACTGGTCCTCTCTCCTCCGGGATGAGATATCGATGTCTATTGAGTCTTTTCCCACGATGAGACGTAACCGCTTCGCCGGCGGGAGTGGAATGAAATCGTCCTCAAACTCATCGTCAAAGTAGTCATCGTCGTCATCCTCTCCTCCTCCTCATCATCATCAGACGAAGACTCATCTACCACAATGTTTTGTATCCTGTGCCCTCCGTGGTTCCCACCATTCCTGGCTTCCAGGCCGAAGGCCCCGTCACCCAGACCGCAGCCCTCCGTGTCCCCCCTGTTGTCGGTGTGCGTCTGGGCCCGTCCGTCGTCCTCCCTCTTCAACTGGATCTTCAGCTTGGTGGAGCTGCTGGTGCTGTGGAGCCCGGGAGGCCCAAACCCGTTCAGCTTGGACACGTGGTAGGAGCTGCAGGAACTGCCCTTCTCCCTGTCCTGAGACGGGTCCTTCCTGAACATAATGCTGATCTTGGACGTTGATGAGGAGGAAGATGACGAAGAGGAGTTGACCGAGGGTTGGGCGGTAGGCTGCGGCGTGGTGGTGGTGCTGCTAGCCTGCTGCTGCGTGCTGATTGGCTCGCTGGGCTCGTTGGTCTTGCTGCTGCTGCTGTCTCTGCGCCGGCGGAGCGTCAGTTTGGGGATCCCTCCACTGTTCTCCAGGATCAGCTGGGCGTCGTAGCGCGTGATCCTCTGTTTCTTCTTCCCTTTGCTCTGCGCTCTGTCCCCCCTGTGGCTCCGGTAACCTCCCTTCCCTTTATGCCGACGCCCTTTCTCCCTCCCCTTGTTCCTGTTCCTGTCCTTCCCCCGCAGGGCCTCCCTCCCCTTGTTCCTGTCTCTGTCCTCCCCCCGCAGGGCCTCCCTCCCCTTGTTCCTGTCTCTGTCCTCCCCCCGCAGGGCCTCCCTCCCCTTGTTCCTGTCTCTGTCCTCCCCCGCTCCTTCCGGAGGGCCTCGCTCCCCCTGTCCTCCCTCCCCTTGTCCCTGTTCCTGTCCTCCCCCGCTCCCTCCGGAGGGCCTCACTCCCCCTGTCCTCCCCCCGGAGGGCCTCACTCCCCCTGTCCTCCCTCCGGAGGGCCTCACTCCCCCTGTCCTCCCCTCGCTCCCTCCGGAGGGCCTCGCTCCCATTGTAGTCCCAGTGGCGCTCTGGGACAGAGAGGCCCAGCAGCATCTTGTCGCAGTCTGCCGTGTCGGCAGTACTGTGGTGGTGACGGGGTTGTTGGGAGGACGCCACCGGGGCCACCGCTACCGGCGGGAACAGCTCGCCGTACGATGAGTCCTCGCGCTTTATCGTCCGTTCGGGCCGGAGCTGGGTGAGCTGGCTGCGTCTGGTACAGACCCCTCTGCTCGTGTAGCCAGCACCCAGACCTCCGCCCAGCTCCGAGCCCAACCCGTGGCCCAGGTACTGCTCCAGGTCAGCAGGCTCCGTTTTAATTTCCACCCCTCCAGGGATGGTGCCGTGGCCCTCCAGGCCCCCAGGCTCCAGTTTAACCCCAGCTGACCCGGGTACAGCGTCCTGGACCTTTACCAGGGTCCTGGTAGACCTGCGAGTCCTGTAAGTGCAAGGCTGGTTCTGGCTGCCCTCGCGGACTGCCGGGGTGTTGTTCTCCTTAGCCGCATGGCGGGTCAGACACCCCCGCTGGCCCAGTGCTGTCTGGACCGGTCCCTGTGCATCCTTCTCCTTTTTCCCTGACACGCCTGCCTTACACAGCGACGACGTTCTCGGCTCCCGGAGACCCAGGCGACCAGGCCCAGTGGTACCCAGCACCTCCCCTCGGGCCACCACAGACGCTTTGGGCTCCGAACCTCTGCCCCTGCTGCATCTACTGCGCAACCGGACCTTGGAGAGCGAAGGCGTGGCAGGTTTGGATCGGAGTCTCTTTGGTATCCTGCCAGTGTTTCTGTGACTTTGTTTAGAAGGTGAGGTAGAGGTTAGTGCTCTGGAAAGAGACGATCTGCTTTGAGTTCTGGTTCTGCTGAACTTCATATTGGAGGAAGTCCTTTTCCTTCCAGCTGAGGGGGGTAGAAGAGTGGGAAACTAAACATCAGATAATTTCTAAATTCAATTTAAACGTCATTCTTGAAGTAACTGTTAAAATTGTGGTTCGTTTTACACATTTCAAATAAAATGTAAAAAAAATCCCCAAATTCAGCATAGAGAATTCTAACAATACAAGGGGAGGGGATCCACCTAAAACCCCAAACTGAATGAACCCCAAACCTCAGCCCTAATTTCAACCCTGGTTTCAACCTGTTCTTACATGTGTGTGTGTTTGGTATGTCCTGAGAGTCTATGTCGGTGTGGGAGCCCACAGAGTGGCTGTCGGAGTTTCTGCTGCCCTCTCCTGCCTCCATCTTCTTCAGCCGGTTCAGACGCTTGTCCGTCTCCCGTAACCCGTACGTGCTGTTGATCACCGGAGCCTCCGCCGGGAGCCCGGCCTTGGATTTGAACGCGCCAGTGAGACGTCTGAAACAACAAACAAACAAACAAACAAACAAAGGAACAGTAAAGGTCACAACATGTTCCTTGGGTAACACCTTGTTTTCATATTCCTCCAGCCAAATGAATAAACACTGCTTATTAAAAAAAGTGTTTTTATGGTTGTTTTTTTTGTATTTAATTGTGCCGTTACGTCGCATTACCTCAAACGATGTACAAAAAAATGGAGAGATGGAAAACCAGATGTTTGTTGTTATTCAAAGCAATAGAAAACGGACGTCAAGACCATACGTACCGTTCACACGTGTAGCATTCACAATATTCGTTGTTCTCCCCGAAGAATCCGTCACCGTAGTAACAGGAGATCTCCTCTCCCGGTTCGATGTCCCGTAGCACCTTGACACAGGCCGTGTCACGGCCCGTCGACACAAACTGGAACACACCAAGACACTCATTAAAGCCATCAGCCATCTAGACACACAACTAAAACGGTTAGAGATTCATTAAACACCTTCAGCCATCTAGACACACAACTAAAACGGTTAGAGATTCATTAAACACCTTCAGCCATCTAGACACACAACTAAAACGGTTAGACACTCATTAAACACCTTCAGCCATCTAGACACACAACTAAAACGGTTAGACACTCATTAAACACCTTCAGCCATCTAGACACACAACTAAAACGGTTAGACACTCATTAAACACCTTCAGCCATCTAGACACACAACTAAAACGGTTAGACACTCATTAAACACCTTCAGCCATCTAGACACACAACTACTTTTACTGTCTGTTTATTATCTATACATAGTCACTTTACCCCTACCTACACTGCTGTTACTGTCTGTTTATTATCTATATATAGTCACTTTACCCCTACCTACACTGCTGTTACTGTCTGTTTATTATCTATATATAGTCACTTTACCCCTACCTACACTGCTGTTACTGTCTGTTTATTATCTATAGTCACTTTACCCCTACCTACACTGCTGTTACTGTCTGTTTATTATCTATATATAGTCACTTTACCCCTACCTACACTGCTGTTACTGTCTGTTTATTATCTATATATAGTCACTTTACCCCTACCTACACTGCTGTTACTGTCTGTTTATTATTATATATAGTCACTTTACCCCTACCTACACTGCTGTTACTGTCTGTTTATTATCTATATATAGTCACTTTACCCCTACCTACACTGCTGTTACTGTCTGTTTATTATCTATATATAGTCACTTTACCCCTACCTACACCTACACTGCTGTTTATTACTGTACACTGTTTATTATCTGTTTATTATCTATATATAGTCACTTTACCCCTACCTACACTGCTGTTACTGTCTGTTTATTATCTATAGTCACTTTACCCCTACCTACACTGCTGTTACTGTCTGTTTATTATCTATATAGTCACTTTAGTCACTGTTTATTATCTATATATAGTCACTTTACCCCTACCTACACTGCTGTTACTGTCTGTTTATTATCTATATATAGTCACTTTACCCCTACCTACACTGCTGTTACTGTCTGTTTATTATCTATATATAGTCACTTTACCCCTACCTACACTGCTGTTACTGTCTGTTTATTATCTATATATAGTCACTTTACCCCTACCTACACTGCTGTTACTGTCTGTTTATTATCTATATATAGTCACTTTACCCCTACCTACACTGCTGTTACTGTCTGTTTATTATATATATATAGTCACTTTACCCCTACCTACACTGCTGTTACTGTCTGTTTATTATCTATATATAGTCACTTTACCCCTACCTACACTGCTGTTACTGTCTGTTTATTATCTATAGTCACTTTACCCCTACCTACACTGCTGTTACTGTCTGTTTATTATCTATATATATAGTCACTTTACCCCTACCTACACTGCTGTTACTGTCTGTTTATTATCTATATATATAGTCACTTTACCCCTACCTACACTGCTGTTACTGTCTGTTTATTATCTATATATATATAGTCACTTTACCCCTACCTACACTACTGTTACTGTCTGTTTATTATCTATATATAGTCACTTTACCCCTACCTACACTGCTGTTACTGTTTATTATCTATATATAGTCACTTTACCCCTACCTACACTGCTGTTACTGTCTGTTTATTATCTATATATAGTCACTTTACCCCTACCTACACTGCTGTTACTGTCTGTACTGTTATCTGTTTATTATCTATATATAGTCACTTTACCCCTACCTACACTGCTGTTACTGTCTGTTTATTATCTATATATAGTCACTTTACCCCTACCTACACTGCTGTTACTGTCTGTTTATTATCTATATATAGTCACTTTACCCCTACCTACACTGCTGTTACTGTCTGTTTATTATCTATATATAGTCACTTTCTGTTTATTATCCTACCTACACCTACTGTTACTGTTCTGTTTATTATCTATATATAGTCACTTTACCCCTACCTACACTGCTGTTACTGTCTGTTTATTATCTATATATAGTCACTTTACCCCTACCTACACTGCTGTTACTGTCTGTTTATTATCTATATATAGTCACTTTACCCCCCTACCTACACTGCTGTTACTGTCTGTTTATTATCTATATATATATAGTCACTTTACCCCTACCTACACTACTGTTACTGTCTGTTTATTATCTATATATAGTCACTTTACCCCTACCTACACTACTGTTACTGTCTGTTTATTATCTATATATAGTCACTTTACCCCTACCTACACTGCTGTTACTGTCTGTTTATTATCTATATATATATAGTCACTTTACCCCTACCTACACTGCTGTTACTGTCTGTTTATTATCTAGTCACTGTTACCTACACTGCTGTTACTGTCTGTTTTTATTATCTATAGTCACTATACCCCTACCTACACTGCTGTTACTGTCTGTTTATTATCTAGTCACTTTACCCCTACCTACACTGCTGTTACTGTCTGTTTATTATCTATATATAGTCACTTTACCCCTACCTACACTGCTGTTACTGTCTGTTTATTATCTATATATAGTCACTTTACCCCTACCTACACTGCTGTTACTGTCTGTTTATTATCTATATATAGTCACTTTACCCCTACCTACACTGCTGTTACTGTCTGTTTATTATCTATATATAGTCACTTTACCCCTACCTACACTACTGTTACTGTCTGTTTATTATCTGTTACTGTCTGTTTATTATAGTCACTTTACCCCTACCTACACTGCTGTTACTGTCTGTTTATTATCTATATATAGTCACTTTACCCCTACCTACACTGCTGTTACTGTCTGTTTATTATCTATATATAGTCACTTTACCCCTACCTACACTGCTGTTACTGTCTGTTTATTATCTATATATAGTCATCTTTACCCCTACCTACACTGCTGTTACTGTCTGTTTATTATCTATATATAGTCACTTTACCCCTACCTACACTGCTGTTACTGTCTGTTTATTATCTATATATAGTCACTTTACCCCTACCTACACTGCTGTTACTGTCTGTTTATTATCTGTTTATTATATAGTCACTTTACCCCTACCTACACTGCTGTTACTGTCTGTTTATTATCTATAAATAGTCACTTTACCCCTACCTACACTGCTGTTACTGTTTATTATCTATATATAGTCACTTTACCCCTACCTACACTACTGTTACTGTCTGTTTATTATCTATATATAGTCACTTTACCCCTACCTACACTGCTGTTACTGTCTGTTTATTATCTATATATAGTCACTTTACCCCTACCTACACTGCTGTTACTGTCTGTTTATTATCTATATATAGTCACTTTACCCCTACCTACACTGCTGTTACTGTCTGTTTATTATCTATATATAGTCACTTTACCCCTACCTACACTACTGTTACTGTCTGTTTATTATCTATATATAGTCACTTTACCCCTACCTACACTGCTGTTACTGTCTGTTTATTATCTATATATATATAGTCACTTTACCCCTACCTACACTGCTGTTACTGTCTGTTTATTATCTATATATAGTCACTTTACCCCTACCTACACTGCTGTTACTGTTTATTATCTATATATAGTCACTTTACCCTGAACCCTCCGCACACTGAATTGGTTCCCATGTATATAGCCTTGTTATTGTTATTTTTTCTTTAGTTTATTTTGTTAATATTCTTTATCCCCTTACACTAACATTGAGTGGCTGCTGCCAACACACTGACACTGACTCAACTCCAGCCACTTTAATAATGGGAATTGATGGGAAATGATGTAAATATATCACTAGCCACTTTAAACAATGCTACCTTATATAATGTTACTTACCCTACATTATTCATCTCATATGCATACGTTGATACTGTACTCTATATCATCGACTGTATCCTTATGTAATACATGTATCACTAGCCACTTTAACTATGCCACTTGGTTTACATACTCATCTCATATGTATATACTGTACTCGATATCATCTACTGTATCTTGCCTATGCTGCTCTGTACCATCACTCATTCATATATCCTTATGTACATATTCTTTATCCCCTTACACTGTGTATAAGACAGTAGTTTTTTTGGAATTGTTAGTTAGATTACTTGTTGGTTATTACTGCATTGTCGGAACTAGAAGCACAAGCATTTCGCTACACTCGCATTAACATCTGCTAACCATGTGTATGTGACAAATAACATTTGATTTGATTTTGATTTAATATTTTGTTAAAACTGCATTGTTGGTTCAGGGCTTATAATATAATTATAATTAAGCATTTAACGGTAAGGTTGGTGCTGGGTAACGGTGCATTTAACGGTGCTGGGTACCGGTTGTATTCAGCGCATATGACAAAATACAATTTGATGAATAAAATTATATGGAGGGGAAGGACATGATCCTAAAGTCAGCACTCTATAAATATGGACCCTGAGGTAACCTTTAATCATGGTGGGTAGCAGAATTATATGGAGGGGAAGGACATGATCCTAAAGTCAGCACTCTATAAATATGGACCCTGAGGTAACCTTTAATCACAGGTGGGTAGCAGAATTATATGGAGGGGAAGGACATGATCCTAAAGTCAGCACTCTATAAATATGGACCCTGAGGTAACCTTTAATCATGGTGGGTAGCAGAATTATATGGAGGGGAAGGACATGATCCTAAAGTCAGCACTCTATAAATATGGACCCTGAGGTAACCTTTAATCATGGTGGGTAGCAGAATTATATGGAGGGGACATGATCCTAAAGTCAGCACTCTATATACCAAGTATATTGTGTTAACCTCATTCCACACCAAGGGTAGCAGCCTATTGTATTGAGCCCTGGGCTTCATCACTCTCACCAAGGGTAGCAGTGATCCTAAAGTCAGTACTCTATATACCAAGTATATTGTGTTAACCTCATTCCACACCAAGGGTAGCAGCCTATTGTATTGAGCCCTGGGGGCTTCATCACTCTCACCAAGGGTAGCAGCCTATTGTATTGAGCCCTGGGGGCTTCATCACTCTCACCAAGGGTAGCAGCCTATTGTATTGAGCCCTGGGGGCTTCATCACTCTCACCAAGGGTAGCAGCCTATTGTATTGAGCCCTGGGGGCTTGGTCACTCTCACCAAGGGTAGCAGCCTATTGTATTGAGCCCTGGGGGCTTGGTCACTCTCACCAAGGGTAGCAGCCTATTGTATTGAGCCCTGGGGGGTCACTCTCACCAAGGGTAGCAGCCTATTGTATTGAGCCCTGGGGGCTTGGTCACTCTCACCAAGGGTAGCAGCCTATTGCATTGAGCCCTGGGGGCTTCATCACTCTCACCAAGGGTAGCAGCCTATTGTATTGAGCCCTCACCAAGGGGGCTTCATTGAGCCCTGGGGGCTTGGTCACTCTCACCAAGGGTAGCAGCCTATTGTATTGAGCCCTGGGGCTTGGTCACTCTCACCAAGGGTAGCAGCCTATTGTATTGAGCCCTGGGGGCTCACCAAGGGTAGCAGCCTATTGTATTGAGCCCTGGGGGCTTGGTCACTCTCACCAAGGGTAGCAGCCTATTGTATTGAGCCCTGGGGGCTTGGTCACTCTCACCAAGGGTAGCAGCCTATGTATTGAGCCCTGGGGGCTTGGTCACTCTCACCAAGGGTAGCAGCCTATTGTATTGAGCCCTGGGCTTGGTCACTCTCACCAAGGGTAGCAGCCTATTGTATATTGTAGCAGCCTATTGTATTGAGCCCTGGGCTTGGTCACTCTCACCAAGGGTAGCAGCCTATTGTATTGAGCCCTGGGCTTGGTCACTCTCACCAAGGGTAGCAGCCTATTGTATTGAGCCCTGGGGGCTTGGTCCCTCACCAAGGGTAGCAGCCTATTGTATTGAGCCCTGGGCTTGGTCACTCTCACCAAGGGTAGCAGCCTATTGTATTGAGCCCTGGGCTTGGTCACTCTCACCAAGGGTAGCAGCCTATTGTATTGAGCCCTGGGCTTGGTCACTCTCACCAAGGATAGCAGCCTATTGTATTGAGCCCTGGGGGCTTGGTCACAATCACCAAGGGTAGCAGCCTATTGTATTGAGCCCTGGGCTTGGTCACACTCACCTTGCAATTTGGCCGGCAATCTGAAAAAAAGCAAAGCAACACAGAAGATTAGGATCCTCGTTTCCTCACAGAGAGAGAGACTGCAGCATAACTTCAATGGTTCTTCTGGAACACTTGACAAAGGACCCGCCCCAAACAGCACCCTAGTACTTATTTAGTGCACTACTTTAGACCAGGGTCTGATATTAAACACCTATTATCTGTTTCCGTGTTGGAGACGGACCCAAACATCCATTGTAACTACCCAGAATACATCTGTCCATTGTAACTACCCAGAATACATCTGTCCATTGTAACTACCCAGAATACATCTGTCCATTGTAACTACCCAGAATACATCTGTCCATTGTAACTACCCAGAATACATCTGTCCATTGTAACTACCCAGAATACATCTGTCCATTGTAACTACCCAGAATACATCTGTCCATTGTAACTACCCAGAATACATCTGTCCATTGAATACATCTGTCCATTGTAACCCAGAATACATCTGTCCATTGTAATCTGTCCATTGTAACTACCCAGAATACATCTGTCCATTGTAACTACCCAGAATACATCTATCGGTAAACTCTATTTGGGAGTGCTGGCTGTATTTTTTCATTTAAGTTGTTTTACTTGTTATATTTTGATTAATTTAAAATGTGGTGTAGTAATTTATACAGGTAAGAGAATGAAGATCCCCGTTGGTATTTCCAATGACAACCTGTACTGTGTTGGCAGTGGAGACGGTCGTACCGTGGTTGATGAAGGCTGCAGGCCCCAGCCACAGCTGAGCACAGTTCTTGCGTGTGGAGTACATGACACTGAAGTCATTCTCCCCGTGACGCAGCAGCATGTTCTCCTCGCTCTCCGACAGCTCGGCGATGCAGCCCACCAAGTACTCTATCTTATCGGTCCTTTTCCTGAAGTACAACAGACAGGAAGAGAGAAAGGAAGGAAGAGAAGGAGAAATAAAGAGAAATAAATAAAGAGAAATAAAGAGAGAAAGAGAAGGAGAAAGAAAGAGAGAAAGAAAGAGAAAGAAAGAGAGAAAGAAAGAGAAATAAAGAGAGAAAGAAAGAGAAATAAAGAGAAAGAGAGAAATAGAGAAAGAGAGAGAAATAAAGAGAGAAAGAGAGAGAGAAAGAGAAATAAAAGAGAAATAAAGAGAGAAATAGAGAAAAGAGAAATAAAAGAGAAATAAAGAGAGAAAGAAGAGAGAGAAAGAGAGAAAGAAAAGAGAAAGAAAGAGAGAAAGAGAGAAATAAAGAGAGAAAGAGAGAGAGAAAGAAAGAAAGAGAAAGAAAGAAAGAAAGATGGAAGAGAGAAAGAGAAGAGAAAGAGGAAAGAAAGAAAGAAATGTCGATCCAAATAAGGGACGTGATCAATACGACACAGAAAATCAAGGACTAAAGAGCATAGTGATTTTAGTGGTTTGAAAGAAGATCGGTCCATTTCAATGATGAAGATGTCAGAACAGTGGGGAGTGTAGGTCGGTCCATTTCAATGACGATGATGTCAGAACAGTGGGGAGTGTAGGTCGGTCCATTTCAATGATGAAGATGATGTCAAAACAGTGGGGAGTGTAGGTCGGTCCATTTCAATGATGACGATGATGTCAGAACAGTGGGGAGTGTAGGTCGGTCCATTTCAATGATGAAGATGATGTCAGAACAGTGGGGAGTGTAGGTCGGTCCATTTCAATGATGAAGATGATGTCAGAACAGTGGGGAGTGTAGGTCGGTCCATTTCAATGATGAAGATGTCAGAACAGTGGGGAGTTTAGGTCGGTCCATTTCAATGATGAAGATGATGTCAGAACAGTGGGGAGTTTAGGTCGGTCCATTTCAATGATGAAGATGATGTCAGAACAGTGGGGAGTGTAGGTCGGTCCATTTCAATGATGAAGATGTCAAAACAGTGGGGAGTGTAGGTCGGTCCATTTCAATGATGAAGATGATGTCAGAACAGTGGGGAGTGTAGGTCGGTCCATTTCAATGATGAAGATGATGTCAGAACAGTGGGGAGTGTAGGTCGGTCCATTTCAATGATGAAGATGATGTCAAAACAGTGGGGAGTGTAGGTCGGTCCATTTCAATGATGAAGATGATGTCAAAACAGTGGGGAGTGTAGGTCGGTCCATTTCAATGATGAAGATGATGTCAAAACAGTGGGGAGTGTAGGTCGGTCCATTTCAATGATGAAGATGATGTCAGAACAGTGGGGAGTGTAGGTCGGTCCATTTCAATGATGAAGATGATGTCAGAACAGTGGGGAGTGTAGGTCGGTCCATTTCAATGATGAAGATGATGTCAGAACAGTGGGGAGTGTAGGTCGGTCCATTTCAATGACGATGTCAGAACAGTGGGGAGTGTAGGTCTGTCCATTTCAATGACGACGATGTCAGAACAACAGGAAGTGTGAAGGTCGGTCCATTTCAATGACGACGATGTCAGAACAACAGGACGTGTGAAGGTCGGTCCATTTCAATGACGACGATGTCAGAACAACAGGACGTGTGAAGGTCGGTCCATTTCAATGACGACGATGTCAGAACAACAGGAAGTGTGAAGAAGAAGAAAACCCAGCGTTCCTCACCATTCCTTTGTGGCCACGATCTTGGCTCCGTTCTGCTCAGAGGAGTAGCGATTACACGGGAGAATCTCAAACCCACTGTCAGCCGCAAACATCCTCAGATACACAAACACCTGGAACAAAATGGAAAAAAAAACAAACAAAGTTACAAGGAAAAGAAGGGACTGGATCTTGTGGATAACCAACCTAATAAAAGATATGTTGTTCGATCAGTTGATTGAAGTAGAGTCTGCACCACTTATTATTCTTTGTTCAACCTTTGTGACCTGGCATAGAGTGTAATTTGTGACTCTGTGGTGTTGTAATCTCACGTGCTGTTTGAAGAGCTTCTCCTGGGCTTTAGACTTGTGTAGGAAGTGGTGTCTGGACCAGTCTCCAGAGGTGAGTGCTCTGAAAGCCTTCTCCAGGTTGTCGTGCTTCTTGAACCGCTCGATAATCTCCTTCAGCTCTTCCTGTCTTCCCTTGATTGGTCGAAACCTGTCACGACATCACAGGTGTCGTCGATAACAACAAAACATTCCGGTTTCCGAATACCATTCATATTATCTAGCAAAAAGGTCTAGAAGGAAGACTATAAAGTGAATAAGAGACAACATTTCACATACAAAAACATTTCCTGATCATTCTATAGTGCTCATTGTGAGTAACTGCAATTGATTCGATATCTGTACTGCTTTTCCAGACAGTAGCACTCTGACAGAGATGAGAGAGGAGGTCCAGACCTGGCTCAGTGATGAGAGAGGAGGTCCAAACCTGGCTCAGTGATGAGAGAGGTCTAAACCTGGCTCAGTGATGAGAGAGGAGGTCTAAACCTGGCTCAGTGATGAGAGAGGAGGTCTAAACCTGGCTCAGTGATGAGAGAGGAGGTCTAAACCTGGCTCAGTGATGAGAGAGGAGGTCTAAACCTGGCTCAGTGATGAGAGAGGAGGTCTAAACCTGGCTCAGTGATGAGAGAGGAGGTCTAAACCTGGCTCAGTGATGAGAGAGGAGGTCTAAACCTGGCTCAGTGATGAGAGAGGAGGTCTAAACCTGGCTCAGTGATGAGAGAGGAGGTCTAAACCTGGCTCAGTGATGAGAGGAGGTCTAAACCTGGCTCAGTGATGAGAGAGGAAGAAAGAGGAGGTCTAGGCCTGACTCAGTGATGAGAGAGGAGGAAAGAGGAGGTCTAGGCCTGACTCAGTGATGAGAGAGGAGGAAAGAGGAGGTCTAGACCTGGCTCAGTGATGAGAGAGGAGGAAAGAGGAGGTCTAGGCCTGACTCAGTGATGAGAGAGGAGGAAAGAGGAGGTCTAGGCCTGACTCAGTGATGAGAGAGGAGGAAAGAGGAGGTCTAGGCCTGACTCAGTGATGAGATGAGGAGGAAAGAGGAGGTCTAGGCCTGACTCAGTGATGAGAGAGGAGGAAAGAGGAGGTCTAGGCCTGACTCAGTGATGAGAGAGGAGGAAAGAGGAGGTCTAGACCTGGCTCAGTGATGAGAGAGGAAGAAAGAGGAGGTCTAGGCCTGACTCAGTGATGAGAGAGGAGGAAAGAGGAGGTCTAGGCCTGACTCAGTGATGAGAGAGGAGGAAAGAGGAGGTCTAGACCTGGCTCAGTGATGAGAGAGGAGGAAAGAGGAGGTCTAGGCCTGGGTCCATATTCGCAGTGTCCCCGAGTGCTGATCTAGGATCAGTTTGGCCTTTTAAATCCTATTGAATAAGAGGGGGAACCTGATCCTAGACCAGCACTCCTACTTTGAGATGCTTTGTAAATACAGTTCGGGATATAGGCAGGTTGCCTGGCAACACCACACAAATGATGCAAAGATCTTCTGGGGACTTTTTAAAACGCACATTCTACTTCAAAAACACATGAAAAATGTAATGATGTCGACACCATCTGGAATCTGTGATGCGACCCGCCGCGCTGCCGGGGAGACGAGGCCCGCCGCGCTGCGGGGAGACGAGGAGGAGCATGCGGTGGCTGGATACTAACCTGTTTTGGGAAACTTACCCAGATGAACTCATGGACAACCATGTTTATGTCTCTGCGTGCAGCTGGAAGGAAGTGGAAGGCTGTTTCAGGAGCCGTTGCTAACTAGTGTTAGCACAATGACTAGAACTCCATAGACATCCAGTCATTGAGCTAACGCTAGCTAGCAACCTTCAAACTGCACACAGACATAAAAATGATATCCATGAGTTTAATTGCAAAAATCTCACACTCTTTAAAATCAGTCTAGAGTTTAGCAGGGGAAGCCCAGGTATTGGATGAGGATGAGGGTCAGAGTCAGGTTTAAGGTTAGGGTTAAGGCCCCAGACTGACCTGGTGTTCATCTTGTGTGTCTGGAAGCCCAGATAAGGGTCGAGGATGAGGCTGGTGGTGAGGTCATCGTGCTCACACAGCTCCTTGGCGGTCATCCCAGAGGACGGGATACAGCGTCGCTCCGCCTCCAGGCTGGCCGCACTGAACCCTGGGAAAAACATGAGAGTAAATGAGTACGGTGAAGTTACCCCTAAGACCAGCGGTTCCCAACCTTTCCCATTCCGGGGAACACACAAATCAATATTTAAAAGCTCGAGGACACCATACTCGGAACCATTTTAACATGTCTTGGCGGTCATATTATGATTAACAATTTGCATTGTGAAGCGTAATGTAATATCGATTATAATACGATTAAAACTCCCAACTGTAATTAATTTAAAAAAGAACAATAAAAAAAATTAGGGGGTAAAAATAAATCATTTAAATCGCGGACCACCTGCAGCACCACTGTGGACATTGGTCAAATTATTATTATGATTTATAAATGTTTTCTTCCACAAAATGAATAACAATTGGGAGTATAAAATCATAAGCAATGTTACATTACTTTTCACAATGCGAACTGTTAATAATAATAATAAACCTGTAATTTGTTATATTCACTGCAAAAATTGACAAAATTTGACCGCCAATATATGTTGTTAAGATGGAGAATCGTTATTGTCTTTACTGGAGAAAAATACCAAAGAACGCGCTCTCTTCCACGTGCTTGGAAACACTACAGCCAAAATGGGAGCCACCTAGAAAAACTACAATTTCTGTCTCATTTTTCCAAAAACCAGCATGAAACTCTTTCTAAAGACTGCAGTTCCTAGGGCTTCCACTAGATGTCAACAATCTGGGAGGATTTTGCCTTATAATTAAAGTGACATCCATTGAAAACAGTGGTAGGCTGAACATTTTTTGGGGGGGATGGTTTGTCCTCAGGGTTTCGCCTGCCATATCAGTTCTGTTCTACTCACAGACATCATTTTAACAGTTTTAGAAACTTTAGAGTGTTTTCTATCCAAATCTACCAATTATATGCATATCCTAGCCTCTGGGCGTGAGTAACAGGCAGTTTACTTTGAGCACACTTTTCATCCGGACGTGAAAATACTGCCCCCTACCCAAGAGAGGTTAAAATGGTTCCGTGAATGGTGGAGCTTTTGACAGTGATTTGGTGTTCCCCGGAAACGGAAAAAGGTTGGGAACTGCTCCCAAGACGCTAATCTCGTTGCATTTTCCCCACTATTGGTTAAGGTTAGGATAAGTGGGTCATTCCATAGCGAAACATTTTGCAACAGAAAGCTAAAAACCTGTGCTGTTATTGGACAGTATCAAGTACACAGTAGGCCTACGGCTCCGTTTCAAAATGTTGTGTCCTAACTGAACTAGGCCCAGGGTCATTCACGAGGAAACAAACTGAAGCCAACGGACTGAAAATGGGACAGGATTACCTGACCGTGTCCAATAAGAAACACTTTGTTTTTGCAAAATGTTTTCCCATTGTAAAATGTTTTGATACGGTGTACACTTATGAATATGACCCACATATGATAGAATATAGTCCCAGTCCCAGTACTCACGGCGGCTACATCTCCTGCTGCCAGTCCCTGGTCGGAGAGAGCTCCTCTGTGGGTGTAGCTGCTGCTGGGAGCGGGTCTGGCTCTGGCTCACGGGCTGCTGCTCACTGGTGGAGTACCTGCTGCCATTCAACACCATGCTCTTGGATTGGCCCAGCCACTTCATACCCACAAGCCCCCTGGTCCAGTTGCATTGAGTCTCTGAGTTGAGGGAGCACTCAGAGTGGGGAAGACTGGAAGCTAGGGGCTGTCACCTGGGGTGGGAAGAGGAATGGATGAAGGCCCGGTTAGAGACCACACACACCATCTCATTACATCATCCAGTCATACTGAAGACATGGTCTCCACCCTGAAGAGATGGGTGTGGGCCCGATCAAAGTGCCTGCGTACCCATATTTTCAGTCCAAGCCAGCCCTAGCATTTTGGGACCCCTACAAGAAATTGTTGCCCCCCACCTTGTGAGCAAATCACTTTAGCCCCCCCCTCCGGACAGCAGAGAAGAAAATGTTTTAGAATTAATTTCCAGACATTCTACACATTTTGCCATGGGGCGAAGAGAAGATTTAGCAATTTTATAACTCCATGCAATTATATATATATATTGCCAGGTGAAACCTGATTATTTCCAGAATTATCCGTTTCGATAACCGAGACACCAGACCAGCTTGTAAGTGTATACGGAGAAGCCAGATGGAGGAGCCCCTGAGAAGAACCAAGGGATGCGGGCTGTCCTGGACGGGACACAGGGACTGGACGTTTAACATGTTTTACCTTGCCACAAAGTAGCCTAGGCAAAATCCGACCATGTCAAAGGAGGCAATTATTTTTTAGAAAGACTCCCATATGCCATTGAAACCAGTAGTCTATTGTTTTCTAGACATCTACCATTGAAACCAGTAGTCTATTGTTTTATAGACATCTACCATTGAAACCAGTAGACTCTTTCTCTCAGGTTCTGTTGGTTTTCAACATTCTCTCATTGTCTGGTAGCCAGATGCCCATTCACCCATACCCTACTGCACTAATAATGTTAACAAATAATAGTTGCTCAACATTTGAAGCTAAAACGTTCTGATCATTTTAATTTTATGTAGCCTAGGCCTACTGGTTGTATGAATTTGTGATCTATCATCCCAGAGTCTGGTTGGGCCATTTCTTTCTGAACAATAGAATAGAGCAACTTTTCTACAATGGGGGGGTGGTAGATTGACATAGCTTTCCCTATGAGTCTTTCTTATAGACACACCGCCTAAGTAAATTGAATTAAATTGCCAAAAATCACAGCCTAATTAGCCTACTCCTGTCTGTACAGAACTAAATCCAATCACTCATATAAGCTACTAGAGCATGATTTGGCCACAGAGGGTCATTAGCTTCCCCTAGCCGTAATTAATATATTTTAAATCACATTGCCTACAGTTGGAAGGAAAGGCAGCCCGTTTGGTAGATACCTTAATAGATGATTGAGTTGTGACAGTCAGTGTAAAGTAAAAGACAGCCCAGCCAGGCATATCGCAATATTTAACAATTCAATGGCGGGAAAACCCGAGTTTGGAAAGCAAAATGGCTACTGTTTTAAAAAGAGAAGAAAATGAAAAGACCAACCTATCGTTTAGTTCTAAACTTAATAGATGGGAACAACAGTAGGCCTATAGCCCATCTCCCAAGCACCAGCGGAGAGCATCGGCCATATCCCCGGATGAGTGCTTACTGAGCATTATTCATCATTGTGGGGTCGGTGCCATTTAAAATGTTATAATATATATATATATATAGAAAGAAAAAAAAATTATGCACACATATGCAGTAAACATTTTGGGATTACATAATGAAATATTGGACAGCAGAATTACGCAGCATTGACGCGTTAGTTCCCTCCGGTACTTCCTGTTCACCCCATGATTGCGTCGCCAGGCACGACTCCAAAAACACCATCATCAAGTTCTCTGACGACACGACGGTGTTAGGCCTGGTCACCAACAACAAGACCGGGTGTTAGACCGCCTGTAGGGGAGGTGGTCAGTGACCTAGCAGTGTGTTTCCAGGACAACAACCTTTCCTTCAACGTGTCAGCAAGACAAAAAGGAGCCGATGGTGGACTACAGGAAACGGAGGGCCGAGCCACGCCCCCAATCTACATCGACGGGGCTGTAGTGGAGCGGGTTGAAAGTTCCTGTGTCCACGTCACTAATCAATTATCATGGTCCACACACACCAACACGGTCGTTAAGAAGGCACGACAACGCCCCTTCCCTCTCAGGAGGCTGCAAAAAGATTTGTCATGGTTCATCAGATCCTCCAAAAGTTCTACAGCTGCACCATTGAGAGCATCTTGACTGACTGCGTCACCGCTTGATATGACAACGGCTTGGCATCCGACCACAAGATGCTACAGGGGGTAGTGTGTACGGCCCAGTACATCCATGGTGTCGACCACAAGGTGCTACAGAGGGTAGTGGGTACGGCCCAGTACATCCATGGTGTCGACCACAAGGTGCTACAGAGGGTAGTGTGTACAGCCCAGTACATCCATGGTGTCGACCACAAGGTGCTACAGAGGGTAGTGTGTACAGCCCAGTACATCACTAGTGTTGACCACAAGGTGCTACAGAGGGTAGTGTGTACGGCCCAGTAAATCCATGGTGTCGACCACAAGGTGCTATAGAGGGTAGTGTGTACGGCCCAGTACATCCATGGTGTTGACCTCCCTGCCATCCAGGACCTCTATATCAGTTGGTGTCAGAAGGCCCTAAAAAATGTCAGACTCCTGCCACCCAAGTCATAGACTGTTCTCTCCGCTACCGCACGGCAAGCAGTACCGATGCACCAAACCTGGAATAGGGCGGTATCCATTTCTCCCCAATACCTTCATACCATCCTTGGGTTTACGCTATTACCAAATGTTTATATAAACTAGAAGACCGCAGATAGGGTGGGAATCAAAGCTTTAACTCAGCATGCTGGCAAACGAACAAACAGCATTACGTTTCTTCAAAACACGCAACTTCCTATTGCAAATAGATAGTAAATATTTAATAAGGAAAACAACTAAGTGAGAGAAAGTTTAGAATGGAATGGAAATGACTAGCAGTTGCTGCTTCCAAAAACAGGACAAAACAGTGTAGCCTGCGACACAAGATACAAAATATAACAAAACTATTAAATAAGAAATAACACAGAGACCTGCAATCAGACTTTTGTTCAGCAGCATGAATATTGCACCTATTGATCAACAATAATATATAAATAAAAGACTCAGGCCTTTGAAATTACCAGCAGCTTAGATGCCAGGTACAATAGGACAGTCAAAATAGCTAATTGTTAGCATGTTCACCGACCGGTCTTAAAAACAAATAATACCAAATAGTAGTAAACAATAAGAATAGTTCAGCACTGAATTGCACAGAGGAATTACACATGTTGAGGTATATAAAAGCTACTATATAAGGCTATCAAATTCCTGAAAGAAATTGCACAAGTAGACTAACGGAAGGTTGCGAGTTCAAACCCCCGAGCTGACAAGGTACAAATCTGTCGTTCTGCCCCTGAACAGGCAGTTAACCCACTGTTCCCAGGCCGTCATTGAAAATAAGAATGTGTTCTTAACTGACTTGCCTGGTTAAATAAAAGGTAAAATTAAAATCTACATTCACTGCTGCTGGATGCAGCTAAAAACCATCCAAGTTCTTTACCAGAAAGACCAGCACGTCCACCTTTCAGGAATCGATCCCTGAAGAGTGACGACATTCCCTGCCGTGCCAAAAGACTCGCTCTGAAGCTGAGCGTGTGGCACATCTACACAATGACTTGTGGGCAACCTTTCTGCGAGTAAAAGGAAAACTGTGTTCATTTCTCTGCCACCAGAGCAGTGGGTCCTCCTCTCCTTCAATGGATGGTTCATGCAGGTAAGCTGTCAGTTTCTTCAATGGCGGGAGGCAGCTAGTGCAACAGCTGAGCCCTTCTTCCCAATTAGACTGCCCAACCCCTTCCACCCTTATTCTGACAGGAGCTCGTCCGAGGATGATTACCTCATGCTCAACCTTTTGTTTTCAGTCTCGTCCAGTGTGCTATCATTGTCCCAACGGCAGCGAGGGTCGATGAAGGTGATGTTTTTTGTCCCCCCCACCACCACCAAGCCTTCAGATCAGTGCAGTGCCTCCATCTTTGTCCACTAAGATTTCTTCCTTTAACAGGGTGAGCATTGGGATGGAATGAGGAGATGGTGACATATTGCTCTGTGGCTTCAGCGCTTGGTTGATGGGACTCGGGTTACGTACCTCGCCTACCTTACGGTATACGGGTTACGTACCTCGCCTACCTTACGGTATACGGGTTACGTACCTCGCCTACCTTACGGTATACGGGTTACGTACCTCGCCTACCTTACGGTATACGGGTTACGTACCTCGCCTACCTTACGGTATACGGGTTACGTACCTCGCCTACCTTACGGTATACGGGTTACGTACCTCGCCTACCCTACGGTATACGGGTTACGTACCTCGCCTACCCTAATTACAATATAGCAATTAAACACTGGAATGGTGGATTGGCAGAAGATGAATGTGCAGGTAGAGATACTGGGGTGCAAAGGAGCAAAATAAATAAATAAATACCAGTATGGGGATGAGGTAGGTAGATAGCCTATCTGTAAACAGCCCATCTATGTACAGGTGCAGTGATCTGTAAGCTGCTCTGACAGCTGGTGCTTAAAGATAGTGAGGGAGATATGAGTCTCCAGCTTCAGAGATTTTTGCAATTTGTTCCAGTCATGGGCAGCAGAGAACTGGAAGGAAAGACAACCAAAGGAGGAATTGGCTTTGGGGTTGACCAGTGAGATATACCTGGTGGAGCGCGTGCTACGAGTTTGCAGCGCGTGCCAGAAGTATACAGAATGGTGTCGTCTGCGTAGAGGTGGATCAGAGAATCACCAGCAGCAAGAGCGACATCATTGATGTATACAGAGAAGAGAGTCGGCCCGAGAATTGAACCCTGTGGCACACCCATAGAGAATGTCAGAGGTCAGGCCCTCCGATTTGAAACACTGAACTCTATCAGAGAAGAGTACATACATACATTTACATAAGTATTCAGACCCTTTACTCAGTACTTTGATGAAGCACCTTCTCTGCAGATTCTCTCAAGCTCTGTCAGGTTGTATGGGGAGCGTTGCTGCACAGCTATTTTCAGGTCTGTCCAGAAATGTTTGATTGGGTTGATTGTTCTTTTTGGAAGGTTCTCCCATATCCACAGAGGAACTCTGGAGCTCTGTCAGAATGACCATCGGGTTCTTGGTCACCTCCCTGACCACGGTCCTTCTCTCCCGATTGTTCAGTTTGGCCGGGCGTCTTGGTGGTTCTAAACTTTTCCCATTCAGAATGATGGAGGCCACTGTGTTCTTGGGGACCTTCAATGCTGCAGAAATGTTTTGGTACCCTTCCCCATATCTGTGCCTAAACAAAATCCTGTCTCGGAGCTCTACTTGGTTTTGGCTTGGTTTTTGCTGTGACATGTACTGTCATCTGTGGGACCTTATTTAGACATGTGTGTATCTTTCCAAATCATGTCCAGTCAATTGAATTTACCACAGGTGGACTCCAATCAAGTTGTAGAAACATCTCAAGGGTGATCAATGGAAACAGGATGCACCGGAGCTCAATTTTGAGTCTCATAGCAAAAGGTTTGGATACATTTGCTAAAATTTCTATTAAAAAAACGGTTTTCACTTGGTCATTATGGTGTATTGTGTGTAGACCGAGGGAACATTTTATTTGAAAATGTTATTTAATCCATTTTAGAATAAAGGCTGTAACGTAACAAAATGTGGAAAAAGAGGGTACTGAATACTTTCCAAATGCAGTCTAAATAAAAAAGCCAATATGTCAAAAAAGTGTAGGTGATCTGCATATTGGCTACAAGCCTCATGTCCAAAGAGATGCAGACATGAGGGCGGTGCCATAAAATGAGGGCGGTCCCAGAAAATGAGGGCGGTCCCAGAAAATGAGGGCGGTGCCAGAAAGTGCAGTTAATCTTTAATGAGACTTTTAATGACATAAATATAGGCATGTTAGACGAATATAACAAAGGATAATTACTGTTAACGTCTTTCGGATGGGACGTTAAACCGGTGTCCTGGCTCTGTGGTTACTTAAAGATCCCATGGCACTTATAAAGAGTAGGGGAGTTAACCCTGGTGTCCTGACTCTCTGTGGTCACTACAGATCACATGGCACTTATAAAGAGTAGGGGAGTTAACCCTGGTGTCCTGACTCTCTGTGGTCACTACAGATCACATGGCACTTATAAAGAATAGGTGTGTAAACCCTGGTGTCCAGGGGCAGAACGACAGATTTTCACCTCGTCAGCTCGGGGGATCCCAATCTTGCAACCTTACAGTTAACTAGTCCAACGCAATAACGACCTGCCTCTCTCTCGTTGCACTCCACAAGGAGACTGCCCGTTACACGAATGCAGTAAACCAAGGTAAGTTGCTAGCTAGCATTAAAATGATCATATAAAAAACAATCAATCATAATCACTAGTTAACTACACATGTTTGATGATATTACTAGATATTATCTAGCGTGTCCTGCGTTGCATATAATCTGACTGAGCGGTGGTAGGCAGAAGCAGGCGCGTAAACATTCATTCAAACAGCACTTTTGTGCGTTTTGCCAGCAGCTCTTCGTTGTGCGTCAAGCATTGCGCTGTTTATGACTTCAAGCCTATCAACTCCCGAGATGAGGCTGGTGTAACTGAAGTGAAATGGCTAGTTAGTTAGCGCAGGCTAATAGCGTTTCAAACGTCACTCGCTCTGAGCCTTCTAGTAGTTGTTCCCCTTGCTCTGCATGGGTAACGCTGCTTCGATGGTCACTGTTGTCGTTGTGTTGCTGGTTCGAGCCCAGGGAGGAGTGAGGAGAGGGACAGAAGCTATACTGTTACACTGGCAATACTAAAGTGCCTATAAGAACTAGAGGTCGACCGATTCTGATTTTTCAACGCTGATATCGATTAAGCTGTACCGATTATTGGAGGACCAAAAAAGCCGATACCGATTAATCTGCTGATTTTTTTATATTTATTTGTAATAATGACAATTACAACAATACTGAATTAACTTATTTTAACTTAATATAATACATCAATAAAATCAATTTAGCCTCAAGTAAATAATGAAACATGTTCAATTTGGTTTAAATAATGCAAAAACAAAGTGTTAGAGAAAAAGTAGAAGTGCAATATGTGCCATGTAAGAAAGCTAACATTTCAGTTCCTTGCTCAGAACATGAGAACATATGTAAGCTGGTGGTTCCTTTTAACACGAGACGTCAATGTTCCCAGGTAAGATGTTTTAGGTTGTAGTTATTATAGGAATTATAGGACTATTTCCCTCTATTTGTGCACTTCACAAAATGAATGGCATCATGAGGGAGGAGAATTATGTGGATATATTGGAGCAACATCTCAAGACATCAGTCAGCTTGGTCGCAAATGGGTCTTCCAAATGGACAATGACCCTAAGCATACTTCCAAAGTTGTGGCAAAATGGCTTAATTAAGGACAACAAAGTCAAGGTATTGGAGGGGCCATCACAAAGCCCTGACCTCAATCCTATAGAAAATGTGTGGGCAGAACTGAACTGGCCAAAATTCACCCAACTTATTGTGGGAAGCTTGTGGAAGGCTACCCGAAACATTTGACCCAAGTTAAACAATTTTAAGGCAACGCTACCAAATACTAATTGAGTGTATGTAAACATTTGACCCACTGGGAATGTGATGAAAGAAATAAAAAGCTGAAATAAAATCACTCTACTATTATTCTGACATTTCACATTCTTAAAATAAAAGTGGTGATCCTAACGGACCTAAGACAGGTTATTTTTACTATGATTAAATGTCAGGAATTGTTAAAAACAGTTTAAATGTATTTGCCTAAAAGGTGTATGTAAACATCCAGCTGTACATACCCCAACCAGAAGACATGGATTACAGGCAACATCCGCACTGAGCTAAAAGCTAGAGCTGCCCCTTTCAAGGAGCGCGACTCTAACCCGGAAGCTTATAAGAAATCCTGCTATCCCCTCTGCTGAACCATCAAACAGGCAAAGCGTCAATACAGGACTAAGATTGAATCGTACAACACCGGCTCTGATGCTCGTCGGATGTGGCAGGGCTTGCAAACTATTACAGACTACAAAGGGAAGCACATCCGAGAGCTGCCCAGTGAAACGAGCTTACCAGATGAGCTAAACTACTTCTATGCTCGCTTCGAGGCAAATAACATTGAAACATTCTTGAGAGCACCAGCTGTTCCGGAAGACTGTGATCATGCTCTCCGCATTCGATGTCAGTAAGAACTTTAAACAGGTCAACATTCGCAAGGCGAACATGTGCTGACCAACTGGCAAGTGTCTTCACTGACCTTTTCAACCTCTCTCTGTCCGAGTCTGTAATACCAACATGTTTTAAGCAGACCACCATAGTCCCTATGCCCAAGAACACTCAAGTAACCTGCCTAAATCTGTAGCCATGGAGTGCTTTGAAAGGCTGGTCATAGCTCACTTCATGACCATTATCACAGAAACCCTAGACCTACTCCAATTTGCATACCACCCTAACAGATCCACAGATGATGTAATCTCTATTGCACTCCACACTGCCCTTTCCCACCTTGACAAAAGGAACACCTGTATGAGAATGCTATTCATTGACTACAGCTCAGTGTTCAACACCATAGTGCCCTCAAAGCTCATCACTAAGCTATGGACCCTGGGACGAAACACCTCCCTCTGCAACTGGATCCTGGACTTCCTGATGGACCGCCCCCAGGTGGTAAGGGTAGGTAAGAACACATCTGCCATGCTTATCCTCAACACAGGGACCGGGGTGCATGCTCAGGCCCCTCATGTACTCCTTGTTCAGTCATGATTGCCCGGCCAGGCACGACTCCAACACCATCATCAAGTTTGCCGATGACACAAGTGTGGTAGGCCTGATCACCAACAACGACGAGACAGCCTATAGGGAGGAGGTCAGAGACCTGACCGCATGGTCAGTGGAGCAGGTTGAGAGCTTCAAGTTCCTTGGTGTCCAAATCAACAAGCTAAGTAGGTGAATGCATGATCTCTGCATGTGTGGTTCCCACTGTGAAGCATGGAGGTGGTGGTGTGATGGTATGGGGGTGCATGGCTGTGACACTATTGGTGATTTATTTAGAATTCAAGGTACACTTCACCAGCATGGCTACTACCGCATTCTGAAGAAACATGCCATCCCATCTGGTTTGCGCTTAGTGGGACTATCATTTGTTTTTCAACAGGACAATGACCCAACACACCTCCAGGCTGTGCAAGGGCTATTTTACCAAGAAGGAGAGTGATGGTGTGCTGCATCAGATGACCTGGCCTCCACAATCACCCGACCTCAGCCGAATTGAGATAATTTGGGATGAGATGGACCACAGAGTGAAGGAAAAGCAGCCAACAAGTGCTCAGTATATGTGGGAACTCCTTCAAGACTGTTGGAAAAGCATTCCAGGTTAAGCTGGTTGGCACAATTCCAAGAACGTGCAAAGTTGTCATTAAGGCAAAGGGTGGCTACTTTGAAGAATCAAACATATATTTTGATTTGTTCAACACTTTTTTGGTAACTACATTATTCCATTTGTTATTTCATAGTTGATGTCTTCACTATTATTCTACAATGTAGAAAATAGTTTAAAAACAAATAAAAACCCTTGAATGAGTAGATGTCCAAACTTTTGACTGGTACTGTATATCTTATTGTCCCAGGGAAGACAGGATGGCCTCAATTTCAAGCCCTGGAGGGTATTATTTTAGAAAAAGACCAAAAGCATTTAGGTGTAATTGTAACGTTGCAATATTTCACAGGCAACAGAGGGTGGTGCACTAACCTACAGGCAAGTCTTAAAGGGGCCATGTTGTATTTTGAGACAGGCTTACATTGTCTGATGCTCTATGGGAAGAAAGATAGTAATGCATTTGATTTGTGTTAGACCTTTTATATGTGTGTGTGTGTGTGTGTGTGTGTGTGTGGGGGGTGGGGCTTGAGCTTTCGGACAAGTAAAAAAAAAAAAAAATCATATTTCCTACTTGCTAAAAACGTTAAACCCTGATAGCTTTCTATAATTCTTCTATTTTTCTCTCTGCATTGTTGGGAAAGTCCATAAGTAAGCATTTCACTGTTAGTCTACACCTGTTGTATTTACAAAGCATGTGACAAATAAAAAAGTTATTTATAGTTTAACTCTCAACAGTAAATTGAGACCCAGACTGAGTGTCCCCCCCCAAAAAAAATCGATATAATAATCTAAAATATAAATGGTGTAGAATCTTCAGATTCTGATTTAGATTATATCTGCAGCGCCACTTAGTGGTCGAATGAGGGAAGCCGCTTTGGCCGACTCAAATTTGATACGTTTGAGACGTGCGTGATGATGTCTTATTTGCCAGCCAGATACACACATAACAATACAATATTGATCGGAAGTTAAACTAAAGGGCAATAGAAGCCATGCATTTATGTTATGGAACAATGGATTTGGTAACACTTCTTTAGCTAGCTACACCCTTGAACACTTAGCAACTGAAATACGCCCCGGCGTAACGTCAGTACAAGCTAACAACAACACAAGAGGTTGTGCTGACAGGGCCTCGTCAAAAACCAGCTGGCAAATGTAGTGCAACACCTCATTCTGAGGGGTATATCAATGTCAGAAACGTTACCACATCATGTGCGAGTTAACGTTCGCTAGTTAGTGGACTGTTTTGAGAAAAGTGTTCAACGAGGAACCCGGAAGGACACCACTGATACATGTTTGCCAACTTTCCATTTCAAACAGAGGCCTGATGATAGCCAACTCGCCGTTAATGTAGTCTATTTGCATGTCAGAGGGTGGATATTACACAATATTTAGCGATGTTACATAGCTTATGTAGGTTGGCCCGGCATTAGTTTAACAAATTATGGATGGCTTGAAAACTTGAAAGCGACTGACGATTTACAGAAAGTTGACATACACATCTCACTCACCGGCACTGACAATATTCGTTTCAATGCCTTGGTGTTAACAGGGTTTAGTAATGTCAGTTAGCTAACATTAATCAATAACAGTAAAGTAAAACACCCGTGTTAAGTAGCTAAAGCAAATCATCTGTATAGCTAGCTAATTATCTACCAGTTAAGATAGGTACCGAAACAATCTAGCTAAGTGATTTTCAACACAAAAGTCGAGCGTAAATACACCTCTAAATATACAAACAATGTACGATAAACACGTAGCTAAACGTTAACTATCTGTTTTTGAAAAGCAAACTAGACAAAACACTCGCCCAGGCCCAACAACCGAGGTTAGCTAGCCAGCTAGCATCGCTAACGCTAGTTCAGGAAAACGGACTAGCTTGTCCACATCTCGTTTGTTTTCTTTATTACTAGGTAACTTACTATCATGGCTGAGTTTGGATGTTTAATAGCACTCTAGTTATCTACATTATCTGACAACAAAAAAAAAATGTTACAGTAACTAGCTGGCTACAAAACGGTACAGTTGTTAGCGAGGTTAACTTACGTTCTGAAAAACGTTTTTTTTTCCACCCATAGAAAAGTGTCAGGGACGTCTTGCAACGACCATTCACCGATTGAACAAATAACGTTAAAAAAAAAAAAAATACTCACTAAATATTTATTCCAAGATGAGCAGGAACATTAGAATAATCCTTCAACAACAACAAATAATCCAGAATTGGTACGATAAAACTGTAATCGGGAAAAGAAAAAAAAATATCGTCGGAAACAAAACATTTCAGAAATTAAGATTAAAATTCAAGATGGCGGCTATAAGCACAGGGAGCGAGGAGAAAGGCGAAGCACTGCCATCCAGAAGAAATAGACCCGAGGAATACTCCAGCCATTCGGCATCAATCATGTCCAATAGTTTAACATTAAACATAATGTAATTGTCAAAACGACTTTAATATAAGTTAACTGATGATTTCGAGAAATAAAACACTATTAATTCCTGACTTTGTAAAAAAATATATATCGGATGTACACAAAAGTAGTGCTGCATAAACAAACCTCTAAAGCGCATCCTAAGAATCCAAACGACAGCTGATAGGATCTACACTCTTCTGCAATCACACTCCGATAGAAAGCAAGTGAAGAGCAGCAAATATCGTGCAATAAGTCTATCTGCATAAAGATGGCATGTGAGCACAAAGGACTATTCTATACGGCAATACTACATTGACTCTCACCACTACTCTTTTTTTTTCTTCCCCCAAGTACAATTTAACCAGTTGTTCAGAAACCGGTTTCCCGGTCGACCTATCTATGGCACAAGTTGATGTGCGGTAGCTATTGGTTCTAAGGTACTTGTAGTTAAATCCATACACGACAGCAAACGATATATCTATAAATCTGGGCACAGAGGGGCAATACAGAAATCTGCAATATAAACGACATTATTTGTCTAATCTCAGCTGTAAAGACACCTCTGCTGATGTCATGTTCAAAGCATAATATTCTTAATCATACAAACCATAAAGAAGCTAACGCTGCCACCTGCAAGACTTTCTCTCACACACACAGCCGGGCCGATTTGGCTACAATGGGTGAATTGCCCTGTCCTTGATGGACTTGCAAGACATCCTGCATCACATTTTCAAACGAAGCAAGATATTTCAGGGTTGTTGTCCTTTCTTATTTGCCAGTGTAGATCAGTGCCCAAACCCATGTAATTCAATGGTAGTCGGAGTAATGACACATTTGTAACATGTACCAGTTTGCAATGTGTCATACAATGACTTTCCAATTGAAAATATTAGAATAAATTGCAGTAGCATACAAGTTGGGCATTTCCATTTCACGCTTCGCTCTGTTACATTTTTAAAACCCAACTCCTTGAGTATGGTGGATGTGGGTGTTCACTGCTTTTTAAACTGGGCATTATATCCTTCCCTCTGTTACATTTTTAAAACCCAACTCCTTGAGTATGGTGGATGTGGGTGTTCACTGCTTTTTAAACTGGGAATTATATCCTTCCCGAGGGGGCATTTATTCAGAGATATTGACAGCTTCTTTGAAAATAGGAAAATATACAGTGCCTTGCAACAAACATAAAAAAATGCACATTTTGTGCACAACTCATGTCCTCGAGGCACTGCCCTTTTCAACCTGTATGAGAGAAGAGGAACAAAAGTGTATGCAAGCCCTGGTTTATTGTGAAAAACACTGAAAGTAAATACATCTTAACACACAACATGTTTTTAGAACATTTGAATAGCAGTAAATGTTTTGTGTTGAAATATTGTTAAAAAATGTTCAATTGGCTAAGTTGACATAATCAAGTTACTGGCCCAGCGAGTCACCTGAGTGAGAGCCCGAGTCACCTGAGTGAGCCATTATTCAGGATAGTGTCTCAAGTTAAGTTAAATATCAATTCAAAAAAAAAAAAAAAAAAGTCAAGAGTGAACATTATTACAAGAGTTAATATAAAACATGTTACGTACACAGTAAATTAAAATACTAATAATTCAAACAAAAACACTTAAATATACAATACTCCTGAAAAATGGTCTGTTTCCCATTTAGTCTCCACCATCCTGTTACATGGAAACCTGAGGGTGGAAAGAGAAGAGGCCATGTTAAATAAACCAAAGATCTTTCAAATCACACACAAAAAAAAGTAGTTACTAGAGCCTGACCGATACAGTGCCATCAGAAAATGTTCAACATTTGGTTGCGTTACAGCCTGAATTCAAAATGGATTACATGACCCCTCCCCCGACCCCTCCCCCTCTCCTCATCGACACACAATACCCCATGGTGACAAAGTGAAAACATGTTTAGAAGTTTTTGCTCATTTATTTAACATGAAATACAGAAATCTAATTTACATACATATTAACAGCTGAGTCAATACTTTGTGGAAGCACGTTTGGAGGCAAATACAGCCTTGAGTCGTCCTGGGTGTGTCTGTATCAGCTTAGAGTCGTCCTGGGTGTGTCTGTATCAGCTTAGAGTCGTCCTGGGTGTGTCTGTATCAGCTTAGAGTCGTCCTGGGTGTGTCTGTATCAGCTTAGAGTCGTCCTGGGTGTGTCTGTATCAGCAGCTTAGAGTCGTCCTGGGTGTGTCTGTATCAGCAGCTTAGAGTCGTCCTGGGTGTGTCTGTATCAGCTGAGTCGTCCTGGGTGTGTCTGTATCAGCTGAGTCGTCCTGGGTGTGTCTGTATCAGCTGAGTCGTCCTGGGTGTGTCTGTATCAGCTGAGTCGTCCTGGGTGTGTCTGTATCAGCTGAGTCGTCCTGGGTGTGTCTGTATCAGCTGAGTCGTCCTGGGTGTGTCTGTATCAGCTGAGTCGTCCTGGGTGTGTCTGTATCAGCTGAGTCGTCCTGGGTGTGTCTGTATCAGCTGAGTCGTCCTGGGTGTGTCTGTATCAGCTGAGTCGTCCTGGGTGTGTCTGTATCAGCAGTCGTCCTGGGTGTGTCTGTATCAGCTGAGTCGTCCTGGGTGTGTCTGTATCAGCTGAGTCGTCCTGGGTGTGTCTGTATCAGCTGAGTCGTCCTGGGTGTGTCTGTATCAGCTTTGAGTCGTCCTGGGTGTGTCTGTATCAGCTTTGAGTCGTCCTGGGTGTGTCTGTATCAGCTTTGAGTCGTGCTGGGTGTGTCTGTATCAGCTTTGAGTCGTGCTGGGTGTGTCTGTATCAGCTTTGAGTCGTGTTGGGTGTGTCTGTATCAGCTTTGAGTCGTGCTGGGTGTGTCTGTATCAGCTTTGAGTCGTGCTGGGTGTGTCTGTATCAGCTTTGAGTCGTGCTGGGTGTGTCTGTATCAGCTTTGAGTAGTGTTGGGTGTGTCTGTATCAGTTTTGCACATCTGGATTTTGGGCATTTTCTCAAATTTTTCCTTGCAGATTTTCTCAAGCTTTCTTAAGTTAGATGGGTAGTGGCGGTGAACAGCAATCTTCAAGTTTTTCCACAGATTTTAAATGGGACTCAAGGCTACGCCACTCAAGGACTTTCACATTCTTGTTCTGAAGCCATTCAAGCGTTGCTTTGGCTGTATGCTTGGGGTCCTTGTCCTGTTGAAACGTAACTCTTTGCTCCCAGTCTAAGGTTGTTTGCACTCTGAAGCAGGTTCTTATCACAGATTTTCTTGTATTTGGCTCCATTCATTGTTCCCTCTATGCTTACCAGTCTCTGCTACTGAAAAGCATCCCCATAGCATGACACTGCCACCACCATACTTCACAGTAGGGGATATGTTAGACAGGTGATGAGCTGTGCCTGTTTTATTCCAGACACTGATTTACATTCACGCCAAAGAGTTATATATTTTATCTCATCAGACCACAGGATATTTTGCCTTATGCTCTGTCTTTTACATGCCTTTTGCAAACACCAGGTCATGTACCTTTTCCTCAGGAGTGGCTTCCATCTGACCACTCTCCCATATAAAGCCCAGATTGGTGAAGTGCTGTAAAGACTGTTGTCCTTCTGACAGGTTCTCCCATCTCAGCCAAGAAACTCTGTAGATCTGTTAAGAGTGGTCATTGGGTTCTTGCCCAATTGCTCAGTTAGGTCAGACAGCCAGCTCTAAGCAGTCTGGGTAGTTCCATATTTTTTTCAATTTCCTATGATGGAGACCACTGGGCTCATGGAAACTTCTTCAACATTCTAAACATTCTTTATACCCTTTTCCCCCAGATAGAATTGTGATTAAGCCTACAGTATATCTCAGAGCACTACGGACAGTTCCTTGGACTTCATGCTACAGTTTCTGCTCTGTCAACAGTGGGACTTTATTTACACATACAGCTGTGTCTCTTTCTAAATCATGTCCACATGTAGACTTCAAATCGAGTTGTAGTGACAAACCCAAGGATGATCAAAGGACATTGGATGCAATTTGTAGCGTCATAGCAAAGAGGTGTGAATACTTATGTAAATTAGATATATTTCCGTATTTCATTTTTTCAATATATTTTCAACATTTAAAAAAAACAAAAATAAACATGTTTTGACTTTGTTATTATAGGGTATTGTGTGTAGATAAATGGATTAGGAAAAATACATTAAATCCATTTTAAATTCAGGCTGGAACACAAAATGTGTAATAAGTCAAGGGGTACCAGTACTATCACCGATATTGTCCTTTTTAACCGCTAAATCAGTACGGGTGGATATTCACTGATAACCGATATTGAATAAATAGAATGAAACGAGGGAATCTCATGCTGATCGGAACACCTGCAGCCATTTTGCGTGACATTATTATCGTCACAAAGTATGAAATCAACATTTGAAGCCTAGTTTATTGGACAATTTTCTTTTGGATCGAAATGTCTGAGAATTTAGAGTAGAAAGATGACACGTTTTCATTTCCCACTCTAAAAAAAACAATATACCGGCATCGGGAACTTTTGACACCCCAAAAATCGTAATCAGACCCCCCAAAAAAAACATATGGATCTGGTTCTAGTAGTTACAATCTGAAAACATACACATTGTTGTTGACAAATATTGGACAGTTTAATTGGAAAAACCCTTAACACACACACACACACACACACACACACACACAGAGATCTATAGGAGATGACAAAAACAAGCAAGAACGCTCAGTGGACTCCATGTTGATTACCTTTTAAGCAGAGCCCTGTTCCTCCTTGACCTTGTTCTCCGCCTCCATCTCCTCCACGCCAGCCTGGGTCATCAGGTCACCAATGTTCTTCTCCAGGTCATCGATGCGGCCACTCATCTCATCGAGTACTCTTGTCAAGGAAGTGGGAACAACATTCAGGTACCATGCCTACTATACAAAACATCCCAAACTCCTATCCATAGAACCATGTAGCACCAATCCCTTTGGCCCAATCTGTCTGCTTGTTACAGCGGTCCATCAGTAATACAACGCCAATATTAATGTTCTGTATTTGGAAATGTTAGCAAAAGTTGTACATTTCACTGTTAGTCTACAACTGTTGTTTAAGAAGCACGTGACAAATACAAGTGATTGATTTACACAATTTGCTTCAAACCCAGGATGACAAAACCTCCAGGATTGAGTGCATTACATGTATCTGAATGATCAAGTCATTGATATCATTAGACTACGCTATGAGCAATCCAATTCAATTGTAACATAAAACGGTGTCATTCTAAAAGTCTGTCTTTGAGAGCATTGAAATGGTGAAAAATAGCATTGAAATTGTAAAAAGGCAGGATATTTCTTCCAATGATCTGGTCTGACATGGTCTGGAATTTATCCTGCATCTGCTGCAGCAATGTCTGGACCTGTAAGAGAGGAGGACAGAACATGTAATCACTGTTGCAATGTGTGGGTGGACACCTTTATATCCTGTAGCATAGCAGAATCGTATTGCATGCATGCTATTGAACTTTGTGGGCGTTGAAGCTGCCTCTGATGCCTACACCCAGGATACCATGGAAACCATGGGGATTTGCAGTTTTGTCGTCCAAAAAAACAAAAGTCAAGCTTTACAAACCGGGAACACAATTACATTTAGCCATCTATCAGTTACATTTCAATAATAATAGCTGTAGCTAGCTAGCTAAACAGGACTAAAACAAAAAGGTAATGTAGCTAAACAGAATTTGACTGCAACTATTTCATTGAGATAAAAAAAAAAAAGTTAATGTTGCTACAAAAACGATTGGGGGAGAAAACAGTAACTTTAGCCAGCCTGCTAGCTAACGCTAGCTAGTTCTCAGGTTTTGAAATGGGATAGGATATGGCAAGGATTTGGGTCTAATAATAAGACTCACCACCCCAGTCAGGTCCTGTACAGATTTCGGATCCTGGATCTCTGACATTACACTAAATTCGTGGCGTTGCTGTACTTATAAACCACTGGTTCGTCCGAGACGTCTTCTTCCTTCTCTGCAGTCGAAGCGAAACAACCTTGAATTGATTGAGGGAATTATTTTACACTGGCCTGGGTTGAACCGGGCAATGGCCGTTTACCTCATCGGGCAAAAACGGAGAGGGAGGAGCGCCCTTCTCAAATGGAACAGTAATCTGCACCGCTTGGTCATGTTGTCAACAAGGCAAGCATGGTGCATCGTCTAGAAACAAACAACATATATTTTCCAATAAAATACATTTTCTAATTAGTTTTAATTGGGATGGCAGATAAAGCGTTTTTCTTTAAATCAAAAGCAATCACATGGGAAAATACATACTCTAACTAATTACTACACGTGCTTGATTACCAAACTTTTGTCTTGAGCCGATTTCGCAATCTGACGGTCAGAGCATGGCACCTGGCTCATGCCCATAAAGCAGCCCGGTTCCAAATGCAATCAACTTTGAGCCGGTGTAAAACACGCTAACACGGGCGCCAGAGCGAGATTAATCGAATCCCTCACTGACGAGCTACAGACCCCCCAACGAGTAAACAGTGAAGCATGCGCATGATAAATCTCGCGAGTTTACCAAAACGGGAAACGAGCAAAAGGTATTGGATTAGAAGCGTTTATAATATAATGCAACAACATTAGTGAGTATTTGGAAGAAATAGAGCAGAACCTGGAACATGATGCATGTCGGACAAGCATTTAGTAGGAAATATATATTTCAAAGGAAATTGCATCCTCCTCGATTTGGTTTATGAAACGCACATTTATTTAATCGCCATTCATTTTCTGCCGGTTGAATTCACTCAACTCTTGACTTTTTCTTCTCCTGGCTTTGATTAACAAAAGCCTCCCTGTCATATAGGTAGGTTGGCTACAGTCCGTTTTTATTTCTCACCTCGTGTTGATTTTGTAATTCATGCCAGAATACGGGCTCAGTAGAAGTTTCCGCTTTGAAATAGGTTACAGTTTACCGTCTGACTGATTGGCAGTTTAAAAGTAAATAAACAAAACTACAACAACATCTTACAGATTCTGTTTAAGGCCTACCTATATGCACTATTGAACTAACGGAACTAAAGTCTGACGTTATGTTCGGTGCATTGGATCAGAGCCTACTGGTGGAAAGCTGTGCTGTGGTGTCCTATTCGTTGTGAGAGACATGGACAACAGACTGGGTCTGGGTGATGAAGAGGAGGGAGATGTGGGGACCCTGTGGCACTCTTTGGACTGGCTGACGTCCTGTGTGATGGTGGTTGGAGGGGCTCTGCCCTACGCCTCACAGTACCAGCAGATCCTTCGGACCAAGAACACAGACGGCTTCTCTACACGCGTCTGCCTGGTTCTGCTGGTTGCTAACATCCTCCGCATCCTCTTCTGGCAAGTGGGTTTGGGTGTTTGGGGGTAAGGTTTACCTGGAGGTAATGCAGTGTCAGGATTTCCGCTAATGTGTGTGTATGTGTGTGTGTGCGTCTTGTTTATGTGTGTGTGTGTGTGTATGTGTGTGCGTCTGCCTGTTTGTGTGTGTGTGTGTGTGGGTGTGTGCATCTGTCTGTTTGTGTGTGTGTGTGTGTGCGTCTGCCTGTTTGTTTGTGTGTGTGTGTATGTATGTGTGTGCATCTGCCTGTTTGTTTGTGTGTGTGTGTGTATGTATGTGTGTGCGTCTGCCTGTGTGTGTGTGTGTGTGTGTGTGTGTCTGCCTGTGTGTGTGTGTGTGTGTGTGTGTGTGTGTGTGTGTTTTCACACCTGCAGGTTTGGGAAGCAGTTTGAGGTGACTCTGCTCCTGCAGAGTGTGGTGATGATTCTCACCATGCTGGTGATGCTCAACCTCTGCTGCTCTGTACAGAACACCAACCGTATCAGCACCAAACAGCACCACATCACAGGTAACAGCAACCATATAGCACCCGTAGAATAACTATCTAACAGCCATCTGACTTCGGCTCCAGGCGTTTGGTTACGTTGAAAGATGATAGCAAAGGCTAACAACATCCTTTTAAAAACCATAAGACAGCCATCTATCACCCATCTATCCACCATTTAATAACCATCCAGCCACCTCTGCAGCTGTTCTATTGTTTTACCACTAGAGGGAGGTATTGGGGAGGAAAGGGGAAACAAAAACCTTCCATTATTTACCTTCTGTCTGTGTCTGTATCTCTCTCTCTGTCTGTCTGTGTCTGTCTCTGTCTCTCTCTGTCTGTATCTCTGTCTGTGTCTGTCTGTGTCTGTCTCTCTGTCTCTCTGTCTGTATCTCTCTCTCTGTCTGTCTGTGTCTGTCTCTCTCTCTCTGTCTGTATCTCTCTCTCTGTCTGTCTGTGTCTGTCTCTCTCTCTCTCTGTCTGTATCTCTGTCTGTGTCTGTCTCTCTCTCTCTCTGTCTGTATCTCTCTCTCTGTCTGTCTGTGTCTGTCTCTCTCTCTCTCTGTCTGTATCTCTGTCTGTGTCTGTCTCTCTCTCTGTCTGTATCTCTGTCTGTGTCTGTCTCTCTCTCTGTCTGTATCTCTGTCTGTGTCTGTCTCTCTCTCTGTCTGTATCTCTCTCTCTGTCTGTCTGTCTGTCTATCTCTCTCTCTGTCTGTCTGTGTCTGTCTCTCTCTCTCTGTCTGTATCTCTCTCTCTGTCTGTCTGTGTCTGTCTCTCTCTCTCTGTCTGTATCTCTCTCTCTGTCTGTCTGTGTCTGTCTCTCTCTCTCTGTCTGTATCTCTCTCTCTGTCTATCTCTCTCTGTCTGTCTGTGTCTGTCTCTCTCTCTGTCTGTATCTCTCTCTGTCTGTATCTCTCTCTCTGTCTGTCTGTGTCTGTCTCTCTCTCTCTGTCTGTCTGTGTCTGTCTCTCTCTCTCTGTCTGTCTGTATCTCTCTCTCTGTCTGTATCTCTCTCTCTGTCTGTCTGTGTCTGTCTCTGTCTCTCTGTCTGTATCTCTGTCTGTCTCTCTCTCTGTCTGTATCTCTCTCTCGGTCTGTCTGTGTCTGTCTGTCTCTCTCTGTCTGTATCTCTCTGTCTGTCTGTGTCTGTGTCTCTCTCTGTCTGTATCTCTCTCTCTGTCTGTCTCTGTCTGTCTGTATCTCTCTCTCTGTCTGTCCGTCTGTGTCTGTCTGTCTCTCTCTCTGTCTGTATCTCTCTCTCTCTCTGTCTGTCTGTGTCTGTCTGTCTGTCTCTCTCTGTCTGTGTCTATGTCTGTCTGT